>NC_057801.1:138999272-139244557 GCF_018294505.1 Triticum aestivum
GGGGCGCGGCAGCGCGGACGTGTCCGGCCGGGGGCGGACACGTCCGGCGGCGGAGAGGGAAAAAGTAGGGTTAGGGGGGATTTTCGTCCGCGAAAAAGGAGGGGGAGGACCAATTTATAGATTCTGGGAGCTAGGAGAGTCCAAATGAGGAGCGGTTTTCGCCCACATGATCATGATCGAACGACCGAGAGCATGGAGGGGAGTTTGCTGGGTTTTGGGCCACTTTGGAGAGGTGTTGGGCTGCGAAGAGGAGGCTTTTACGGTTACCCGGCTAACCGTTGGAGTATCAAACGACCTCCGAATGGCACGAAACTTGACAGGCGGTCTACCGGTGCTATACCAAGGCCGCTTGGCAAACCTAGGTCCATTCCGAGAATGTTTAACACCCACTCCCAACAAGAGACAAAAGGGGAACGCCGGAGGACATAGGAGCGCCGGATTGCAAAACGGACAACGGGGAAAATGCTCGAATGCATGAGACGAACACGTATGCAATGCAATGCACATGATGACATGATAAAATGCAACACGCAAGCAAATGACATGGCAACGATGGCGAATAACTGGCAGACACCTGGCACATCGAATCCGGGGCGTTACACCTCCCCTTACGATGCTGACCATTATTCTGTGTATTTGTATTAGCCACAAAGTCTGAATTACTATCGTCCTTGCGCTTACCATTGCCCCCATGACTCGCCGGGTTATGCTGCTGACCCTTGGTGTTGCCACTCTTCTTTCCCTTTCCCGGCTTCTCATCATCAGACTCGGGGTCCTTCGTACTATCAGAGTCGGCATATTTAATTAGAGCCGCCGTCAGTTGCCCCATATCATTGCAATCGCGCTTGAGCCACCCTAGCTTATGCTTGAGAGGCAAAAAACGGCAATTCTTCTCTAACATTAGAACTGTTGAGCCGGCATTGATGTTATCCGATGAGTGCAGGATAGGCTTGACCCGGCGCACCCAATGGGTCATTGACTCGCCCCCTTCTTGGGCGCAAGCATCCAAATCCACAATCAACATGGGTTATTTGCACGTATCTTTAAAGTTCTGGATAAATCAGGCTTTAAGCTCGTCCCATGATCTGATGGAATTGGCAGGAAGCCCTTTAAACCATGTACAGGTCGTCCCATCTAGAACCATGCTGAAATATTTGGCACATGCAGCGTCACTGACCTCCAACAGTTCCATGGCCATCTCGTAACTCTCAATCCACACCTCAGGGGATAAGTCGGCTGTGTAGTTAGGCACCTTACGAGGTCCCTTGAAATCGTTGGGAAAATGCTCATTCCGTAGAGCCGGCACTAAACATGGTATACCCGTGGTTCTAGAGGTCACGCCTGCCTCCACCGAAGTAGTCGAATAAACCGAAAGATGTTGATGAGCCGCCCGCTAAGCCGCCTGCTCAGCTGCTTGACGTGCCATGTCCTGATCGACAATATCATGAGCACCATCATGCGTTGGGTCATGCCCACGCGGCTGGTTACGGCAATGGTCATTGCTTGAAATGGCCGGTGAGTCCATGTTTCTGCTATAACTCCAGCTCGGGCGAGGGGTCAAATGAATCCTCTCTCGACTGTAAGAAAATGCCTCATGTTGTACCACGGTTGTTTGAAGATGCTCTTTAGCCATCCGTGTTTCAACCGCCGCTGGAGAATCGCTTTCAATTGGGAGAGCCGCCAATCATGTCGCCGCAGCGGTCATATTATCCAAAGGGTTGGAATAATGACCCGGTGGCGTCGACACATACTGAGGCGGTGTATTATTCAGACGAGGTGGCTCCGTCATGCGCGGTTGAGCTGGCGCTCCAGCCCCAGGCGCTTCAACCTAGTTTACCTCTGGTTGGTTACTGGTCCCTGCTCTAGGCGTGCAAAAGAGATTCCTCGCCTCGTAAACCGGCGGCAGACGACTCTGGTGCCTTCTTCTCATGATTTCATTTGAAGCGTTCTAATCCAACAAGAGCCGGAAGGAATTAGCCTGGATCCGTTGCGCCTGAGCATCCAAGACAGTTCGCTCTGCAGTCATCCTAGCATTCTCTGCCGCCAGGTCTTCCTTGGCTTGCGCTACCTGGTCACACAATTTTGCAATTTCTGTGTTATGCTGAACTTGATCCGCCGGGTTAACTTCTGCTGTTAACAAGGCTGTCAGATTATCGAGTAAATCCGTCAAAACCTGAGTCGACAGGCACACAGGGCCTCCTGCCCCAGCTGCCATCGCCATTGCTGACCCGAAAACCATGGTTGCCGTAGTCGAAGAATTCTACGTGGGCTGCGTACCGGCCATGAAGGTTGCAACCCTATTCGGTGGCTCATAGGGGTCTGGAATACTGTCGCCATCGAAACAGCCCCCAAGCATGATGTCTTGCAGTTGATACAATGAAGTAGTCTCGCCCGTGGATGACTCGCTGTCAGAATAGATGGTCGTCTCATCAAATTCCGCCCCATGGATGAATCCCACGAAGGCATGTTTCATGGCGGGCTGAGCTCGGGCGGGTCATGCACGCTGAGCCGTCTCGATGATGTCGTTGCAGATGTCTAGCTCCGGGCCCGGCTCGCCAATCTTACTGATGAAGACGTGAATTCCACCAAAGGGGACCCGGTACCCGTACTCAATTGAGCCGACCTCGGGCCCCCAGCCTGCATCATCAATGTAGAGCTTGCTGCAACGACTCTTGGTCATCCAGCCCATAGCGTATCCCTTGATCCCTTCGAAGTTGCCCTTTAAGAAATTGAAACCACCGTGCGCTGGCCCTATGGTGGGTGCCAACTGTCGTGGAATAGTCACGGCAGATGTCCTAGTGTGAGGACTTAGTTATGGAGCCATGGCAAATAGGTTAGCTTAAAGGGGTTAAACGGGACAAAGGACACGGGAGTTTATACTGGTTCGGCCCCTTGTGATGAAGGTAAAGGCCTAATCCAGTTTTGAGGTGGTATTGCTTATGTCTCGATTACCAGGGAGCGAATACGCTTGACCTAGCTTTCGATCTCTTGTTTCTTGCCCTGAACCGCCGTCGGGTCGTCCCTTTATATACACAGGTTGACGCCCAGCAGCTCACAGAGTCCCAGCCAGCTCATAGACAAAGTGTCTGGCTCGGTGACTAAATATACTTGCCTTACAATTTAAGTCATAGATATATGGCGGTTTACCCCCATGGGCCTGAAGTCACCCCTGGGCCTTGGGCCCTTGCTTCATGAACCGCTATCTTCAATATCCTCATGGGCTTCGTATTGATGAACCGCCATAGGTATAACCCGGCCCCTCCTGGGCGGGTCATACCTAATAGTCATATCCCCAACAAGAGTGGTACAGTAATCTTGTTCTGGAATTCATGTTACTTAACCATGATGAACCTACAAACTATGAGGAAGCGATGATGAGCCTAGATTCCATGAAATAGCTTGAGGCCATGAAATCTAAGATGGATCCATGTATGAGAACAAAGTGTGGACTTTGGTGGACTTGCCTGATGATCGGCAAGCCATAGAAAATAAGTTGATCTTTAAGAAGAAGATGGACGCAGACGGTAATGTTACTATTTACAAAGCTCGACTTGTTATGAAAGGTTCTCGACAAGTTCAAGGAGTTGACTATGATGAGACTTTCTCACCTGTAGCGATGCTTAAGTTTGTGCGAATCATGTTAGCAATTGCTGCATTTTATGATTATGAAATTTGGCAAATGGTTGTCAAAATTGTATTCCTGAATGGATTTCTGGAAGAAGAGTTGTATATGGTGCAACCAGAAGGTTTTGTCGATCCAAAGGGTGCTAAAAAAGTGTGCAAGCTCCAGCGATCCATTTATGAACAGGTGCAAGCCTCTCGAAGTTGGAATAAACGCTTTGATAGTGTGATCAAAGCATATGGTTTTATACACACATTTGGAGAAGCCTCTATTTACAAGAAAGTGAGTGGGAGCTCTGTAGCATTTCTAATCTTATATGTAGATGACATATTGTTGATTGGAAATGATATAGAATTTCTGGATAGCATAAAGGGATACCTGAATAAGAGTTTTTCTATGAAAGACCTCGCAGAAGCTGCTTACATATTGGGTATCAAAATCTATAGAGATAGATCAAGATGCTTAATTGGACTTTCACAAAGCACATACCTTGATAAAGTTTTGAAGAAGTTCAAAATGGATCAGTCAAAGAAAGGGTTCTTGCCTGTGTTACAAGGTGTGAAGTTGAGTCAGACTCAATGCCTGACCACTATAGAAGATAGAGAGAAAATGAAAGTCATTCCCTATGCTTCAGCCATAGGTTCTATCATGTATGCAATGTTGTGTACCAGACCTGATGTATGTCTTGCTATAAACATAGCAGGGAGGTACCAAAGTAATCCCGGAGTGGAGCACTGGACATCGGTCAAGAACATCCTGAAATACCTGAAAAGGACTAAGGATATGTTTCTCGTTTATGGAGGTGAAAAAGAGCTCATCGTAAACAGTTACGGTGATGCAAGCTTTGACACAGATCTGGATGACTCTAAGTCGCAAACCGGATACATGTTTTTATTGATGGAGGAGTTGTCAGTTGGTGCAGTTCCAAGCAAAGCATCATGGTGGGATCTACATGTGAAGCGGAGTACATTGATGCTTCAGAAGCAGCGAATGAAGGAGTTTGGATGAAGGAGTTCATATCCGATCTAGGTGTCATACCTAGTGCATCAGGTCCAATGAAAATCTTTTGTGACAATACTGGTGCAATTGCCTTGGCAAAGGAATCCATATTTCACAAGAGAACCAAGCACATCAAGAGACGCTTCAATTCCATCCGTCATCAAGTGTCGGAGGGGGACATAGAGATTTGTAAGATACACACGGATCTGAATGTTGCAGATCCATTGACTAAGCCTCTTCCACGAGCAAAACATGATCAGCACCAAAGCTCCATGGGTGTTAGAATCATTACTATGTAATCTAGATTATTGACTCTAGTGCAAGTGGGAGACTGAAGGAAATATGCCCTAGAGGCAATAATAAAGTTATTACTGATTTCCTTAATTCATGACAAATGTTTGTTATTCATGCTAGAATTGTATTAACCAAAAACTTAGTACATGTGTGAATACATAGACAAAACATATAGTCCCTAGTATGCCTCTACTTGACTAGCTCGTTAATCAAAGATGGTTATGTTTCCTAACCATAGACATGTGTAGTCATTTGATGAACGGGATCACATCATTAGGAGAATGATGTGATGGACATGACTGAGGGAGTCCTCACTTAGGGGGTATCCGGACAGCCGGACTATATACTTTGGCCGGACTATTGGACCGTGAAGATACAAGACTCAAGACTTCGTCCCGTGTTCGGATAGGACTCTCCTTGGCGTGGAAGGCAAGCTTGGCGATTCGGATGTAGATCTCCTCCTCTGTAAACCGACTCTGTGTAACCCTAGCCCCCACCGGTGTCTATATAAACCGGAGGGTTTAGTCCATAGGACACAACAACAACCATACCATAGGCTAGCTTCTAGGGTTTAGCCTCTCTGATCTCGTGGTAGATCAACTCTTGTAATACTCATATCATCAAGATCAATCATGCAGGAAGTAGGGTATTACCTCCATCGAGAGGGCCCGAACATGGGTAAAGATCGTGTCCCCAACCTCCTGTTACCATTAGTCTTAGACGCATAGTTCGGGACCCCCTACCCGAGATCCGCCGGTTTTGACACCGACATTGGTGCTTTCAGTGAGAGTTCCACTGTGCCGTCGCGATAAGGCCTGATGGCTCGTCTCGTTGTCAAAGACAACATCACCTCCGGGGGAGCCCTGGCTTCGGGCCAAACTCTCCGGCTGGGCGGCTTCGTTATGACCGCCCGATCGGCTGTTGCGCCGACAATGACTTCTCAGGTCATTAAAAATAGCCTCCATGTTGATTCAGAATTTGCCGAACGGATGGACCCAATGGAGCTCTTCTCCCTCAATGAGCTCTTGGATAGCATCGCCGCCCTGGGCGTCGCTACGGACTATGACCGGATCGGGCTTAAACCTGATCAAAGGGAGATTCACTCTCCACCGGTCACCCACGAGATAGCGGTAGTGGAAGAGCATCATCCTAATTCTCCCTCCACTTTGAGGATGAACTATGTCCGGATTTCCGAGCTCTCCAAGACGGACACCCGCTCACGGGAGGACATGACCCCGGTCCCAGACTCAGGATCGGGGGGTGAGCCGAAGAAATCGGGCAACACCCCAGAACCCGAGCCGTTAAGCTTGGAAGCTTCTTTGCCCCTGGGTCCCGGATCGGGTCGGGATTCGGATTCAAATCCGCCCACCCACCCAGGATTATCCAATCTTTCCCATATCAGACAAGAGCCACAAGAAACAGTACATCATTACTGGGCCAGATTCCTCCTTGTGATAAACAGGGTCAAGGACTGTCGCGAGGCAAACGCAATCTCCCTCTTTTGCAAAAAATTGCACGGACAAAGGGATTCTCAACACTATAAGTCGCCGTGAAATAGTACACTTCACTTACTTAGCGGCCATAGTGCAAAAATACTGCGTGATGGAAAGCGCCTGGAAAACCCAAACAAGTTTTTGGGACAATCCGGCTCTATCCAAATCCTCTGTCCGAACTAAAAGGGTAAACTCTCGTAAGTCACCCGATTCAAATACCAAAAAAAATAAAGCCCGCCGCAAGGCGCGAAAGCGTATTGGAAGAATGGCTAAACGGGTCGTGCAAGATTCACAGCACACCGGATACTATGCCAACGCATAGCCTTAGAGCATGTTGGATACTCCTACAGGTAGCAAAGAGCGGCGAGGATCTCCTCATAAAACATACAACAGAGCAACATCCCGCTGGAGACAACAATACGATATTTACAGTCTTCGAGACTTTCACCTCAAATAATAGGCGCAAGTGAGCTCAGCGCAGCCTTGCATAAGTTTGCCATGTGGCAACAATAAACCCATGGAACGACACGACTATAACTTATAATGCCAGTGACGAACCTCAATTCCAAACAGTTCGAGCACCAGCCACTTTGGTCCTTAGCCCAATCGTGGACGGCTTCAGGCTCAATAAAGTGCTCATGGACGAAGGAAGCGGACTAAACCTCATCTATGAGGAAACGCTTAACAAGATGGAAATTGACAAGAGCCGCATTGAATGAAGAAGCACGACCTTCAGGGGAATCATCCATAGTTGGGAGGCACAATGCATGGGAAAAATCACACTGGATGTGGTATTCGGCACACCGGAGAATTACAGGTCCGAAGAAATTACATTCCAAGTGGCCCCGTTCAGCAGCAGATACCACGCCCTCTTGGGGCGGGACGCATTCACGAGCTTTAAGGCTATACCCCATTACGGGTACATGAAGCTCAAAATGCCCGGGCCCAATGGAATCATCACTCTAGCTAGAGATCTGGACGTCGCACTCCGCGCCGAAAATAAAACCGCCACCCTCGCCCTGGAGGCATTGTCAGAAGACCTTGCGGCCGAAGAACTGACAACACTGCTAGCAACAGTAGACAGAGACGACGTGACACTTGACAAGCGACCTAAATCCACCTCCTTCAAACCAGTGGACGAGATAGTCAAATTCCAAGTCCACCCAACGGACCCTTCGAAGACAGCTTCCATCGGGACACAGCTAAACCCCACAATAGACGCCACACTGCGAGACTTCCTCCGTGAAAATTGGGACATTTTCGCCTGGCATCCTTCAGACATGTCGGGCATCCCACGCAGGCTGGCCGAACACAACCTCAATATACTAAAAGGATACAAACCAGTCAAGCAAACTCTTAGACGCTTCTCAAAGCCTAAGCGGCAGGCCATGGGGGAAGAGCTAGCCAAGCTACTCAAGGTCGGATTCATCAGAGACATCAAACATCCGGATTGTCTAGCAAACTTGGTAATGGTACCAAAAAAGGACAAATCCTGGCGCTTGTGTGTCGATTTCAAAGACCTCAATAAAGCTTGCCCTAAGGATCCCTTCCCCCTCCCCTGCATTGATCAAATAATCGATGCCACCGCAGGACACGACTCATTGTGTTTCCACGACGCATACTCCGGATACCATCAAATAAAGATGGTGGAGTCCAACCAGGCTGCAACAGCCTTCATCACTCCGTACGGCCCCTTCTGTTTCAACACCATGCCCTCCGGGCTCAAAAACGCCGGTGCAACCTATCAACGCATGATTCAGACATGCCTGGAAAAACAAATCGGCAAGACAGTAGAGGCCTACATAGACGACGTGGTCATCAAAACAAGACACGTCGAAACCTTAATAGACGACTTGAGACTTACGTTCGATAATCTCCGAACATACGACATCAAGCTCAACCCGGAGAAGTGTGTCTTTGGAGTACCCTCCAGAAAATTGCTCGGCTTCATCGTTTCCAATAGAGGAATTGAAGCCAATCCGGCAAAAATACAAGCTCTATCATAGTTGGCTATCCCAACAGACCTCAAGCAGATCCAGAAACTAACTGGATGTGTGGCTGCCTTAAGTCGCTTTATCTCCCGCTTAGGAGAAAAGGCACTACCCCTGTATCGCCTTCTTCGATGCACCGAACACTTCGAGTGGGCGGATGCGGCCACGGCCGGACTGGAAAAAATAAAGGCACTCTTGGCCACCAACCCAGTCCTGACCACGCCAAACATTGGCGAACCCATGCTATTATACATTGCCGCAACAAACCAAGTTGTGAGTGCAGTGCTCGTTGTCGAACGAGAGGCAGACAGACAATAGTTCCCGCTGCAAAAGCCAGTATATTACGTATCCACGGTCCTCACTCCATGTAAATCTCGGTATCCGCACTATCAAAAGATAGTGTATGCGGTCTTCATGGCATCCCGGAAACTACAACACTACTTTCCAGAGTGTTCGATCACGGTGGCCTCCGAAGTACCACTCAATGACATAATAAATAAACGCGACGCAACAGGCCGAATTGCTAAATGGGCTATTGAGCTCCTTCCGTTCGACATAACATACAAACCACGGCGGGCCATTAAGTCGCAAGTACTTGCGGACTTCGTCACCGAATGGATAGAGGCCGAACTCCCAAAAGAGTATGGCGCGTACTCAAATTGGATCATGCATTTAGACGGATCCAAAATGCTGGCCGGATTGGGAGCAGGTGTCGTCCTGACATCCCCCATCGGGGATACGGTGCAGTACGTCCTCCAAATATTATACACAGACTCCAACAATGCAGACGAATACGAGGCTCTATTGCATGGTCTTTGGATGGCGGTCTCCATGGGCATTCAATGCCTCGAAGTGCGCGGGGACTCGAACCGTGCAATATCTCGGGTAATTGGAGACTTTGACGCCAAGGACCCGAAAATTGCGGCTTATCGCAATGTCGTCCTCAAAATGTTAGCCCAGTTCGAGGGGCTCGAATTCCACCATGTGGTCAGAGAAAGTAACCAAGCGGCTGATATCCTCTCCCGCATCGGCGCTAGACGCGACCCCGTCCCACCTAATATCTTCTTAGAAAGGTTGTTCAAGCCGTCCGTGGCATGGGAAGGGGAGTACGGCACTATTAGTCCGGCTCCGAACACAACCCCAGATTCTGAACCTTCAGACGTAATCGGAGGCTCTACCACCGAAATAACATCTTCGGCCCACGAAATAATGGGTGTCATCGCCCCGTGGACCGAGCCCTTCTTGGCCTACCTTAATAGGCAAGAGCTCCCCGAGGACCAAAATGAGGCACGTTGTATTGTGCGACGCTCTAAAGCCTACAAAGTCCATGAAGGAGAACTCTACAAGAAGAGCCCCACCGGAGTGCTCCAATGATGCATCTCCGAAGAGGAAGGGCGGCAGCTCTTAGCCGAAATCCATTCCGGACTAGGCGGGCACCACGCGGCAGCCTGAGCTCTCGTGAGCAAGGCCTTTCGGACAGAATTCTACTGGCCGACAGCTCGGGCGGATGCATAGGACCTTGTCCAACATTGCATTGGTTGTCAACTATTTTCCAATCAGAGCCATATGCCCCCAGAGGGAGTCCTGGATTAGGGGGTATCCGGACAGCCGGACTATATACATCGTCCAGACTATTGAAGCATGAAGATACAAGAGTTAAGACTTCGGCGCGTGTCCGGATGGGACTCTCCTTTGCGTGGAAGACAAGCTTGGCGATCCGGATATTATGTTTCCTTCCTTGTAACCGACTCCATGTAAAACCTAGCCCTCTCCGGTGTCTATATAAACCGGAGAGGATGGTCCTTAGAAGGCCGATCACAATTACAATCATACCATCATAGGCTAGCTTCTAGGGTTTAGCCTCTACGATCTCGTGGTAGATCTACTCTTGTACTACCCATATCTTCAATATTAATCAAGCAGGAACTTGGGTTTTACCTCCATCGAGAGGGCCCGAACCTGGGTAAACATTGTGTCCCTTGCTTCCTGTTACCATCAGCCTAAGACGCACAGATCGGGATCCCCTACCCAAGATCCGCCGGTTTTGACACCGACATTGGTGCTTTCATTGAGAGCTCCTCTGTGTCGTTGCTTTGAGGCTTGATGGCGTCTTCAATCGCTAACAACACCGTCCAGGGCAAAACTCTTCTCCACGGACAGATCTTTGTGTTCGGCGGCTTTGCACTGCGGGCCAATTCGCTTGGTCATCTGGAGCAGATCGACAGCTATGCCCCTGGCCACCAGGTCAGGTTCGGAAACTTGAACTACATGGCGGACATTCGCGGAGACTTGATCTTCGACGGATTCGGGCCTGTGCCAGGAGCGCCGGACAGTCACGACGAGCACGGCCTAGACCTGCTGTCGGATAATGTTCGGGGTATCATCCCTGCCGTAGCCCCGGATCTAAATCCGGAGCGGGACGCGTTGCCCAAGGGTGGAGGGGTGGACCCCGCCCCGCAGGCCGCATGCTCATCGGCGTTGGAGCCGAACACAGGTCTCGCCTCTATGAAGACCTGTAACCCCGGGCCCCCGGACTCGTATCCGGTTGTTGGTTCCGTCCGCACACCCTCAAGCCATCCAATCCAGGTTGGGCTCCGATAATGGAGTTCACCGTCGCAGACATCTTTCAGCACTCGCCCTTTGGCGACATGCTGAACTCACTAAAGTCTCTCTCTTTGTCAGGAGGCTCTGGGAAGAACTATGTCCGGCTAGAGTGGGAAGCGGGTGACGAAGGAGTTCGCTGCCCACCCACCACCCACTACATTTCCACGGTCGACGATTTAACCAACGTGCTTAACTTTGACTCCGAAGACATCGATAGTATGGACGATGATGCAGGAGACGTACAGGAGCCACCGCTCATAGGGCGGTGGACAGCCACCTCTTCATACGATATATATATGGTGGACACTCCGGAGCAAACCAATGGCGACGAGGCAGTGGAGGATAACCCCTCAGAGAAAAAGCAAAGCATGGGCGTCTTCGGCGCCGCTCCAAGCCCCGCCACATCAATACCGGCCCCGGAGACGAAAGTAATCCGGATGGTGCCGAAGAGGAATACAGCCCCGATCAGCCTACCTTCAAGCTGGCCGGACTGGCCACGATGGGATACTTGGAGAGGGACAACTATACACCCCCCCTCTGTGGATGAGGTAAGCCTCGGCCATGACGAATTTGGCGTGCCTGAAGACCCAGTGGAACAAGTTCGCTTCAAGCGACGGCTCATAGCCACGGCAAGGAGTCTGCAAGGGAAGCAAGAGCAGCTTAAAGCTGACCAAGATTTGCTAGCGGATAGGTGGACCAAGATCCTGGCCACCGAAAAGTACGGATTCGACCGCCCTAACAAAGGGCATACGCGGCACAACTAGCTACCTCAACCTAAGCAGGAGAACCAAAGGCACACAACCCGACGTCCACACACCACTACGGTCCAAGATAGTAAGAAGGATACACAAAGAGGCATCCTCAAGCCTCGGTGCAATGGTAATAAACGTCAAGTCAGGGAAGCTGGCGTCAAGTCCAGCAACTCCCAGTCCGGTCAACGGACAAAGAACAGCTCAAGCCTATTCGGCCCGATCCACATACTTGATCAACCATGCGAAATTCACGGTACTCCTAGAAGGATGGCAAAGCATACCAATAGAGAATGCCGGATCCTCAAAACAAAGCGACCAGTAATGTGCCAGAAAAAATGAGGAGAGGCGTCTAGTCAAGAGACCCCCCCAGAGCACAACAGTACGACCGATCGCCCCCTATCATACAAACCACAACAATTGAATTGCCGTACCCCTAGACCTAGTAGTCCAGGGGCTCCATAACACATAAAGCCCACGCCGGTATGAATCTACAAATAAACACCTTCTATAAGGTGTCCGGTGCAAAGGCCAAGTTCATTGGCACACCGCTCTAACGGTTGTTCTCAAATAACCAAAAAATGCCACGCCATCGGTGCATCCCCCTCATACAGTAACCCACCGTGTGCTAACGGGATGAACCACGTTGACTAGATTCCACGTGGTAAACCAGTAGGCCAACGCCGGTGACATACTCACACCTACGTGCAGGGCCGAACCCCGCCCTTAGAGCGGAGATCATACAGCTGCAGGAGTAGCAAGTCGTGCATGCATATCAATATTTTGATATGACAGCCATCTATCAAGACACCAACTGAGGAGTCCGCGCTGCTTCCTGGTATAGTGGCTGGGGTCACCAGGGTCCAATCAGAAACCTTTAGACCAACCACAGGAGGATGTTCGGCTGCCTCTGAGCATTTACCTTCACAAACTAACTTTTATGCAGAACAGGATTGGCGGCGTGGAATCGGCCCGGACACATAAAGACAGGACCATGCAGGTAGAAGGCAGTTCGGATTCACTTTCGATCCATTCACAGCCCCTCCAGTCCGGCCATCGCAGGTTCCGCCAAAAACCATCTCTTTTTCATAATCATAAATCGCACTCATATACATAGACATATCATCCTACTACAATGCGTAGAAAAATAACATGTACCGGCCATCGCTTATCATCGATGCCTCTTTGCCATAAAACGGCAGCCACACTTTGTGTTACGCCCGGTTGTGTCAGTGGCTTCATAATACGGCAATAAAGTCTGACCACCTTCTCGGTCGCTCGGCACCCCAAACTTATAGCACTATATACATCAGCTCTGAAACATGTCTTGGGTCATTGGTAGGGTTTTCCCGACTCCCATGTTTTGGTACCTTACGTTCCATTCCGTTGGCTAAGGTAGCGCTGGGAGAACTACTGCGGTTGTGTCCTGGTTCAGCCGAACGAGCACCTCAGTAGAGAAAGCCGAAAACTAACTGTCATGATGCAGCGAGAGCTGGTCAGCTGTTCGAGAGGTTGCAAAATCCTTAAAGATTTATTCCGCATAACGCCACTATCAATGCAGATTGCGACGGATCGGTCTTCCGATCAGGCGCCAATAGAGCCCCTAGTTCGGCCTTCCGAACACTAGGGGCTGCACCAACCATACTCGAATTCCTATGGCTAAATGAGAGTAGTAACGCCATATAGTCCGATTGCCTGGTTCATGGTGAGAAACACCTCCTTAAAATGACCCGACCATGGGATAAAGAGTGTTCAGATATATCCCGAACACCCCCGTATTTTTTATGTGGGGGCTGAAGCCGACGACTGGCCAACTCTCAGAATTTACATACAATAAACAGCCGCACAGGAAGAACATATGTTCAAACAAAACAGGCAATATATAATAAAAGCGCCATTATCCCATATTACAAATATCGGCATGAATGCCCTCAGGGAAACATAATGTCTTTCGTACACTTATCCGCCGCAAGGCGGGCCCCCTTCAGTACACCTTCATAGTACAGTTCAGGCTTGCGGTGCTCCTTACCCTCTGGCGGCCCCTCATTCATCAGCTTCTCCGCATCAAGCTTGCCCCAATGCACTTTTGCACAGGCAAACGCCATGTGCGCACCTTCTATACAGACTGATCGCTTGATAGCATCAAGCCGAGGACAGGCGCCCACAATTCGCTTCACGAGTCCGAAGTAACTGCTCGGAATTGGCTCCACAGGCCACAGCCAGACAACCAAGTCCTTCATGGCTAGTTTGGTCGCCTGGTGCAGTTCGACCAGCTGCTTCAGCTGATCGATAAAAGGCACCGGATAGTTTGGCGCCAAATACTACGACCAGAAGCTCCTCTCCGCAGACTTCCTCTCCTCGGTACGGTAGAATTGGGCAGCGTCTGATATGTTGCGAGGCAGATCCGCAAACACCCCTGTAAAATCAAAGAATTCAGCTTGCCGCTTAGAGTTTTCCCCACTATCATGTAATTATGGCCAGAAATACAATAGGCCTTACCAGCCGTAACTTTCCGGGCCTCTTGAATGTCCCGTACAACACCTCGGTCTTCTTCCCGAGCATCTTCTGCGGCTTGGAGAGCTTGGTCAAGTTCGGATTCTTTCCCTACTAGACTCTGCTCCAAGCTCTCGCTTTTTGTCACAGCCTCCTGGAGCTCTCGTTCAGCTGTGATGACCTGACCTTGTGTTTTCCACGAAGTGCCTGTTCGGCGGCAGCCTTCTTGTTGGCATCAGCCACAGCCTTCTTCAGCGCCTGATACGTCTCCAACATATCTATAATTTTTGATTACTCCATGCTACTTTATCTACTGTTTTGGACTATATTGGGCTTTATTTTCCACTTTTATATTATTTTTGGTACTAACCTATTAACCAGAGGCCCAGCCCAGAATTTCTGTTTTTTGCCTATTTCAGTGTTTCGAAGAAACGGAATATCAAACGGAGTCCAAACAGAATGAAACCTTCGGGAATGTGATTTTCTCACCGAACATGATCCACGAGACTTGGACCCTACTCCAAGAAGTAACAGAGGCGATCACAAGGGTGGGAGCGCCCCCCCTAGGGCGCGCCCCCTACCTCGTGGGCCCCTTGTTGCTCCACCGACGTACTCCTTCCTTCTATATATACCTACGTACCCCCGACGGATCAAACACGGAGCCAAAAACCTAATTCCACCGCCGCAACTTTCTGTATCCACGAGATCCCATCTTGGAGCCTGTTTTGGAGCTCCGCCGGAGGGGGCATCTACCACGGAGGGCTTCTACATCAACACCATAGCCTCTCCGATGAAGTGTGAGTAGTTTACTTCAGACCTTCGGGTCCGTAGCTAGTAGCTAGATGGCTTCTATTCTCTTTTTAAATCTCAATACAATGTTCTCCCCCTATCTTGTGGAGATCTATTCGATGTAATCTTCTTTTTGCGGTGTGTTTGTTGAGACCGATGAATTGTGGGTTTATGATCTAGCTTATCTATGAATAATATTTGATTCTTCTCTGAATTCTTTTATGTATGATTGAGTTATCTTTGCAAGTCTCTTCGAATTATCCGTTTGGTTTGGCCAACTAGATTGGTAGTTCTTGCAATGGGAGAAGTGTTTAGCTTTGGGTTCGATCTTGCGGTGTCCTTACCCGGTGACAGAAAGGGTTGCAAGGCACGTATTGTATTGTTGCCATTGAGGATAACAAGATGGGGTTTTTATCATATTGCATGAATTTATCCCTCTACATCATGTCATCTTGCTTAAGGCATTACTCTGTTTTTAACTTAACACTCTAGATGCATGCTGGATAGCGGTCGATGAGTGGAGTAATAGTAGTAGATGCAGAATCATTTCGATCTACTTGTCTCGGACGTGATGCCTATATACATGATAATACCTAGATATACTCATAATTATGCTCAATTCTGTCAATTGCTCAACAGTAATTTGTTCACCCACCATAGAATATCTATGCTCTTGAGAGAAGCCACTAGTGAAACCTATGGCCCCCGGGTCTATTCTCATCATATCAATCTCCATCACTTTATTATTTGCTTTGTTTTTACTTTGCTTTTTACTTTTCACTTTGCATCTCTATATCAAAAATACCAAAAATATTATTTATCATCTCTATCATATCTCACCCTCGTAACTGACCGTGAAGGGATTGACAACCCCTAATCGCGTTGGTTGCGAGTAGCTATCGTTTTGTGTAGGTACGAGGGACTTGTGTGTGGTCTCCTACTGGATTGATACCTTGGTTCTCAAAAACTGAGGGAAATACTTACACTACTTTGCTGCATCATCCTCTCCTCTTCGGGGAAATCCAACGCAGTGCTCAAGAGGTAGCAAGAAGAATTTCTGGCGAAGTTGCCGGGGAGGCTCACACAAGCAAGTCAACCATACCAAGTACCCATCACAATCCCTATCTCTCGCATTACATTATTTGCCTCTTGTTTTCCTCTCCCCCACTTCACCCTTGCCATTTTATTCGCCCTCTCTTTCCTAATCTCTTCCTCTCCTTCCCGTTTGCCTTTTTGTTTGCCTGTGTGTTAGTTCATTCACCTTGTCACTATGACTAGTCTCTTATCTTCTCCGTTATCTCCCGAGAATGAGGTTTTAAACTTTAAGCAAAGGGAGGGAGAAAATCTAAAAGACGCTTGGTATAGAATTTGTAATGCTCAAAATAGATCTACCAGGAAGCAACCTACTTCAGTCCTTCTTCGTAATTTTTATGTAGGTCCTAATCCTCGGTTTAGATATATCCTTGATACCATTACCGGAGGGAATTTCTTGGGTAGCCATACTTTTGATTCTTATAATGCTTTAATAGATTTATTTGGCTCACCACCTCCTTTGATTAATGCAAAGACTTGACATTATTGAGAATAAAGTTGCTACCATTGAATCAATTGAAAATCCTTATAAAAAGATCCACAATCAAATTACCCAATATGGATCCAAGGTAGGAACAACTTTGAAAAATATTAAAGAAAAGGAGCCCATAGTTAATGAGAAAATAAATCTAGATTCCACAAGAATCGATAAACTTGAGGGTATCATTACCAACTTGGGAACCGCTTTTTCTTCCTTGCAAAATACTCCAAGTTCGTCTACTAAAAAACCTAAGCTTACTTATGTTCCTAAGATTAAGGGTGAATCATCTAGTAAGGAAACTGCGGATCTTAAATCTATAAGTGTTCATCCCAATATTTTTGCCATCATTAAGGAACCATTTGCTATGAATGAATTTTTCGATCTTGTGCCTAAGAGTTTGATAATCACTAGAAAAAAAAGAAAATTCTAAGAAAGATAGATGCCTCATTGAAGAATTGCCTACCAAAGATGGCAAAACCTAGCTCTATCCTTGCTTTTATGCCTAGCTAGGGGCGTTAAACGATATCGCTTGTTGGGAGGCAACCCAATTTTATTTTTTGTTTTTTTGTTTTTGCTTCTGTTTAGGAATAAATAATCCATCTAGCCTCTGTTTGGATGTGGTTTTATGTTTTAATTAGTGTTTGTGCCAAGTAGAACCTATAGGATAACCTACGATGATAGTTGATTTGATTCTGCCGAAAAACAGAAACTTTGCGCTCATGAGAAAAAATTCAATAAATCACAGAACCGTCCTTTTGCATTGATTCCTTTTGCTGCTGATCAATATACAAATTTTCCAGTACGTCCTATTTTGGTAGAATTTTTAGAGTTCCAGAAGTTTGCGTTAGTTACAGATTTCTACAGACTGTTCTGTTTTTCACAGATTCTGTTTTGCGTGTGTTGTTTGCTTATTTTGATGAATCTATGGCTAGTAAAATAGTTTATAGTCCATGGAGAAGTTAGAATAAAGTAGGTTTAACACCAATATAAATAAAAAATGAGTTCATTACAGTACCTTGAAGTAGTCTTTTGTTTTCTTTCTCTAACGGAGCTCACGAGATTTCTATTGAGTTTTGTGTTGTGAAGTTTTCAAGTTTTGGGTGAATTCTTTTGATGGATTATGGAACGAGGAGTGGCAAGAGCCTAAGCTTGGTGATTCCCATGGCACCCCCAAGATAATACAAGGACACCAAAAAGTCAAAGCTTGGGGATGCCCCGGAAGGCATCCCCTCTTTTGTCCACTTCCATCGGTAATTTACTTGGAGCTATATTTTTATTCACCACATGATATGTGTTTTGCTTGGAGCGTCTTGTATTATTTGCGTCTTTGCTTGTTAGTTTACCACAATCATCCTTGCTGTACACACCTTTTGAGAGAGCCATACATGATTTGGAATTTGCTAGAATACTCTATGTGCTTCACTTATATCTTTTGAGCTTGACAGTTTTGCTCTAGTGCTTCACTTATATATTTTGAGCGTGATAATTTTTGCTCTAGTACTTCACTTAGATCTTTTAGAGCACGGTGGCGGTTTTGTTTTAAAGAAACTATTGATCTCTCATGCTTCACTTAGATTATTTTGAGAGTCGTTAATAGCATGGTAATTTGCTTAATGATAATATACTTGGTATTCAAGATATGTGAAACTTTCTTTTGAGTGCGTTGAATACTAAGATAAGTTTGATGCTTGATAATTGTTTTGAGATATGGAGGTGATAATATCAAAGTGATGCTAGTTGGGTGATTATGAATTTAAAGAATGCTTGTGTTGAAGTTTGTGATTCCCGTAGCATGCAAGTATGGTGAACCGCTTTGTGATGAAGTTGGAGCACAATTTTATTTATTGATTGTCTTCCTTATGAGTGGCGGTCGGGGACGAGCGACGGTCTTTTCCTACCAATCTATCCCCCTAGGAGCATGCGTGTAGTGCTTTGGTTTTTGATGACTTCTAAATCTTTGCAACAAGTGCTTGAGTTCTTTTGATTAATGTTGAGTCCATGGATTATACGCACTCTCACCTTTCCACCTTTGCTAGCCTTTCTAATACCGTGCACTTTTCGCCGGTATCATACACCACCATAAACCTTCCTCAAAACAGCCACCATACCTACCTATTATGGCATTTCCATAGCCATTCCGAGATATATTGCCATCCAAGTTTCCACCGTTCCGTTTATTATGACACGCTCCATCATTGTCATATTGCTTTTTGCATGAACATGTAGTTGGCATTGTATTTGTGGCAAGGCCACCTTCATAATTTTCATACATGTCGCTCTTGATTCATTGCATATCCTGGTACACCACCGGAGGCATTCATATAGAGTCATATTTTGTTCTAAGTATAGAGTTGTAATTGTTGAGTTGTAAGAAAAATAAAAGTGTGATGATCATCATTATTAGAGCATTGTCCCAGTGAGGAAAGGATGATGGAGACTATGATTCCCCCATAAGTCGGGATGAGACTCCGGACGAAAAAAAATATAAAAAAAGAGGCCATAAAAAAAGAGAAAAGGCCCAAATAAAAAAATGAGAGAAAAAGAGAGAAGGGACAATGCTACTATCCTTTTACCACACTTGTGCTTCAAAGTAGCACCATGATCTTCATGATAGAGAATCTCATATGTTGTCACTTTCATATACTAGTGGGAATTTTTGATTATAGAACTTGGCTTGCATATTCCAATGATGGGCTTACTCAAAAGTGCCCTAGGTCTTCGTGAGAAAGCAAGTTGGATGCACACCCACTTAGTTTCTTTTGTTGAGCTTTCATATACTTATAGCTCTAGTGCATCCGTTGCATGGCAATCCCTACTCACTCACATTGATATCTATTGATGGGCATCTCCATAGCCCGTTGATACGCCTAGTTGATGTGAGACTATAATCTCCTTTTTTGTTTTCTCCACAACCACCATTCTATTCCACCTATAGTGCTATGTCCATGGCTCACGCTCATGTATTGCGTGAAAGTTGAAAAATTTTGAGATTACTAAAGTATGAAACAATTGCTTGGCTTGTCATCGGGGTTGCGCATGATTAAATACTTTGTGTGATGAAGATAGAGCAACAGCCAGACTATATGATTTTGTAGGGATAACTTTCTTTAGCCATGCTATTTTGAGAAGACATGATTGCTTTGATTAGTATACTTGAAGTATTATTACTTTTATGTCTTGAATCTTTCAGATCTGAATATTCATGCCACAATTAAGAAGATTTACATTGAAATTATGCCAAAGTATCACTCCGCATCAAAAATTCTTTTTTATCATTTACCTACTCGAGGATGAGCAGGAATTAAGCTTGGGGATGCTTGATACGTCTCCAATGTATCTATAAATTTTGATTGCTCCATGCTACTTTATCTACTGTTTTGGACTATATTGGGCTTTATTTTCCACTTTTATATTATTTTTGGGACTAACCTATTAACCGGAGGCCCAACCCAGAATTGTTGTTTTTGCCTATTTCAGTGTTTCAAAGAAACGGAATATCAAACGGAGTCCAAACGGAATGAAACCTTCGGGAACGTGATTTTCTCACCGAACGTGATCCAGGAGACTTGGACCCTACTCCAAGAAGTAACAGAGGCGGTCACGAGGGTGGGGGCGCCCCCCTAGGGTGCGCCCCCCTACCTCGTGGGCCCCCTGTTGCTCCACCGACGTACTCCTTCCTCCTATATATACCTACGTACCCTCGACGGATCAAACACGGAGCCAAAAACCTAATTCCACCGCCGCAACTTTCTGTATCCACGAGATCCCATCTTGGGGCCTATTTCGGAGCTCCGCCGGAGGGGGCATCTACCACGAAGGGCTTCTACATCAACACCATAGCCTCTCCGATGAAGTGTGAGTAGTTTACTTCAGACCTTCGGGTCCATAGCTAGTAGCTAGATGGCTTATTCTCTCTTTTTGGATCTCAATACAATGTTCTCCCCCTCTCTTGTGGAGATCTATTCGATGTAATCTTCTTTTTGCGGTGTGTTTGTTGAGATCGATGAATTGTGGGTTTATGATCCAGCTTATCTATGAATAATATTTGAATCTTCTCTAAATTCTTTTATGTATGATTGAGTTATCTTTGCAAGTCTCTTTGAATTATCCGCTTGGTTTGGCCAACTAGATTGGTAGTTCTTGCAATGGGAGAAGTGTTTAGCTTTGGGATCGATCTTGCGGTGTCCTTACCCAGTGACAGAAAGGGTTGCAAGGCACGTATTGTATTGTTGCCATTGAGGATAACAAGATGGGGTTTTTATCATATTACATGAATTTATCCCTCTACATCATGTCATCTTGCTTAAGGCGTTACTCTGTTTTTAACTTAATACTCTAGATGCATGCTGGATAGCGGTCGATGAGTGGAGTAATAGTAGTAGATGCAGAATCGTTTCGATCTACTTGTCTCGGACGTGATGCCTATATACATGATCATACCTAGATATACTCATAATTATGCTCAATTCTATCAATTTCTCAACAGTAATTTGTTCACCCACCGTAGAATATCTATGCTCTTGAGAGAAGCCACTAGTGAAACCTATGGCCCTCGGGTCTATTCTCATCATATCAATCTCCATCACTTTATTATTTGCTTTGTTTTTACTTTTCTTTTTACTTTTCACTTTGCATCTCTTTATCAAAAATACCAAAACTATTATTTATCATCTCTATCAGATCTCACCCTCGTAAGTGACCGTGAAGGGATTGACAACCCCTAATCGCGTTGGTTGCGAGTAGCTATCGTTTTGTGTAGGTACGAGGGACTTGTGCGTGGTCTCCTACTGGATTAATACCTTGGTTCTCAAAAACTGAGGGAAATACTTACGCTACTTTGCTGCATCATCCTCTCCTCTTCAGGAAAATCCAACGCAGTGCTCAAGAGGTAGCAGCGCCTCATATTCGGCACTCGCTCCTAGGGCGTATAACACAAATACTTTTCAATAGGCACAATCACTTCGTGCCTAATGCAAGACAATGTTTAAACATACCTTGCTTCTCCTCTAATTGCTTCCTCACACGACCAAGTTCTTCCTCGGCCCGTTCCAGGCTCTACTTCAGTTCAGACACTTCCACCTGATGAGCGGTCGTCTTCTCCGCAGACGCCTGTTTAAAAAAAAGGGGTACACGTCATTAACAAAGGATCACACCAAAAGAGGAGTTGATCCCCTGCCCAGCTCTGTATCTTTTGTTGGACAGTGTATCAAGGGCTACTACTCATATTATGATGATTCCTCAAAGGTTTCTAAGAAACCATACCTCAAAAGCCTTTATAAGACCAAGGCACAACTCATTCAGCCCGCTTTCGGTAGACTGAATCTTTCCAACCACCACGCCCATGAGGGTCCGATGTTCTTCGATGATAGACGCGTTCTTCAACGTTGTCGATAGACCGCCCGGTAGCTCTGCATAGACAGAGGTTGCCGGCGGAGTAGGCAAACCTCCCTTCGTGGAGGGTGGCCGCTCGCCCGATCCTAGAGCCTTAGAGGCCTACAGGACCTTATCTGGCTCTGGATTTCTTTGAGACGACACCTCGGTGTCGCGCCTGGACTCCGGAAAAAGAGCCTCCGGAGGCGTCTTGCTCGCCACAGCATCCGAACTCAACGAATCCTCCGATGAGGATTGTCCGGCAGGAGATCTCGCCGGGCTATACGAGATGTGGCGACAATTAAAACTATTATACTCAGATGATCCTGAATGCATAGGCGCATTTGGGATTCGGTTACTTATGATTTTTCCAGGGGCTGGGCTCTAGGATCCCACTCTGGGCTGTTATCGGCAACCGGGGTGGATGCCTCTGGATGGGACCCTCTCCCCCTCTTGGGCGATCCGGCCTCCAGGGATGGGGAAGCTGCGTGCTTCTTCCCACCTGCAGAGTGAGGCTCGTCCTCCTCTCCTTCCTCCTCTTCGTCTTCGGAAGAGGGAGCGCCGCTGGAGTCTTCGGATTTGGCGTCCGAAGCCTCGCAGCGACGGAGGCCACTCCGGGTCTTCTTGACCTTCTTGGAGTCCTCCTTCTTTGGCGCCTGGTAAGGCCCAGGGACCAGCATCTTCGTTAGAAGAGGTCCGGCCGGTTCCTCCGGTAGTGGGGCCGGACAATGCATCCGCTCCACCTTCCTAATCCATCCCTGAGGTCACGATGAAACACGATTAAAATGTCTCCCTCATGACATGCCAACTAAGCATGGAGGGACAGGGCGTGGCTGTAACTTACCGGGCTTGCAGAATGGGATAATTGATACCCCCGGTCCTCGGCGGAGTCCGGCCACGATTTTCCGGACTCGAAGAGCACCTTCCAGATATCCTCGTGAGAGGAGTCATAGAGCTCCCGAAGGGTTTGGTGCTCGGTTGGGTCGAACTCCCACAAAGCGCAGGCTTGATGCTGGCAAGGAAGAACCAGGCGAACTAGCATCACCTGGACAACATTGACAAGTTTGACGTCCTTGTCAACCATGCTTTGAACGCGCGTCTGGAGCAGTGACAGCTCATCGGGCGAGGTCCAGTTTGGGCCCTTCTTGGGCCAGGATGTGAGCCGCAGTGGGGCTCCGGATCTAAACTCAGGAAGTGCAGCCCACTTTTTGCCGCGTGGTTCGGTGATATAAAACCACTACTGCTGCCACTCCTTGACGGAGTCGTTGAAGGTGCCCTTCGGCCAAACGACCTTGGGCATCTTGCTTACCATGGCGCCGCCGCACTCGGCGTGTTCGCCACTCACCACCTTGGGATTCACATTGAAAATCTTCAGTCACAGGCTGAAGTGAGGCAGAATCCAGAGAAAGGCCTCACACACGACGATGAACGTCGAGATATTGAGAAAAGAGTTGGGGGAAAGATCATGAAAATCAATCCCATAGTAGTACATGACTCCAGGGACGAATGGGTGGAGGGGAAACCCGAGCCCGCGGACAAAATGGGGAAGGAACACGACTCTCTTGCAAGGCTCCGGAGTGGGGACAACCTGTCCCACCGGTGGAAGACGGTGGCCAATCTTCTTGGCCAGATACCAGGTTTCCCGGAGCTTCTTGATATCCTTCTCCCGGACGGTAGAGGCCATCCATTTCCCTCCTGCTCTGGATCCGGACATCTTTGGAAGACCTCTCTTTGATGGAAAAGAAGAATGCTTGGGCGTTAGGGATCGAGCAGAGGGGAATGAGTTAGCGGAAGGAGAAGGCGTGGGTAAAGAGGACGAGACCTTATCTCTTTATAAGAGATGGTAAAAGCTTTTTGCGCCTCCCCACTTGCCTGGTAGAACCCGCTCACCTCCCACTCGCCGCAATTAGTGGTGCGGTTGGATTACCCATACCCGTATTGATGAGAATCCCGTGATAAGGGGACACGATCTCTGCTTTGACAAGACATGTCAAGGAAACCGCCTCGCAATACGCGCCCTGGCTGGTTGTGAAAAAACGGTTCGAATAATGACCTGACCGTAATGACATATCACGTCGTCTAAAAATTGCCAGCTGAAGTATCATTCTCTCTACGGTAGTATGTGAAGATCATTTTGCAGATCCGGACACGGTCTACATGTTCGATAATAACCTTGGAGTATTCGGAAGGAGGAACCCGCCTTGTGCTACGTCTTGAGCTTGCGTTGGTTTTCCTCGAAGAGGAGAGGGTGATGCAGCAAGTGTAGCGTAAGTATTTCCCTCAGTTTTGAGAACCAAGGTATCAATCCAGTAGGAGGCTCCTCAAAAGTCCCACGCACCTACACAAATAAACTGAGAACTCGCAACCAACGCAATAAAGGGGTTGTCAATCCCTTCACGGCCACTTGCGAAAGTGAGATCTGATAGAGATAGTATGATAAGATAAATATATTTTTGGTATTTTATAATATAGATGCAAAAAGTAAAGATGCAAATAAAAGTAGATTGAAAGCAAATATGATAAGAGATAGACCCGGGGGCCATAGGTTTCACTAGAGGCTTCTCTCAAGATAGCATAAGTATTACGGTGGGTGAAAAAATTACTGTCGAGCAATTGATAGAAAAGCGCATAGTTATGAGATTATCTAGGCATGATCATGTATATAGGCATCACGTCCATAATAAGTTGACCGACTCCTGCCTGCATCTACTACTATCACTCCACAAATTGACCGACTCCTGCCTGCATCTAGAGTATTAAGTTCATAAGAACACAGTAACGCATTAAGCAAGATGACATGATGTAGAGGGATAAACTCAAGCAATATGATATAAACCCCATCTTGTTATCCTCGATGGCAACAATACAATACGTGTCTTGCAACCCTTTCTGTCACTGGGTAAGAACACCGCAAGATTGAAACCAAAGCTAAGCACTTCTCCCATGGCAAGAAAGACCAATCTAGTAGGCCAAACCAAACTGATAATTCGAAGAGACTTGCAAAGATAACTCAATCATATAAAACAATTCAGAGAAGATTCAATTATTATCCGTAGATAAATCTGAACATAAACCCACAATTCATTGGATCTCGACAAACACACCGCAAAAAGAGTTTACATCGAATAGATCTCCACAAGAGAGGGGGAGAACATTGTATTGAAATCCAAAAAGAGAGAAGAAGCCATCTAGCTAATAACTATGGACCCGTAGGTCTGTGGTAAACTACTCACAACTCATCGGAGGGGCAAGGATGTTGATGTAGAAGCCCTCCATGGTCGATTCCCCCTCCGGCAGAGTGCCGGCGAAGGCTCCAAGATGAGATCTCGCGGATACAAAAGGTTACGGCGGTGGAAATTGTGTTTCGTGGTGCTCCTGGATGTTTTCGGGGTACGTAGGTATATATATGAGGAAGAAGTACGTCGGTGGCCGCCCGAGGGGCCCATGAGACAGGGGGGCGCGCCCTACAGGGGGGGTGCGGCCCCTATCTTGTGGGGTCCTCGGAAGCTTCTTGACTTGCACTCCAAGCTCTCCGGATCACATTCGTTCCAAAAAATCACGCTCCTGAAGGTTTCATTCCGTTTGGACTCCATTTGATATTCCTTTTCTTTGAAATACTGAAATAGGCAAAAAAACAGCAATATGGGCTGGGCCTCCGGTTAGTAGGTTAGTCCCAAAATGATATAAATGTGTAAAATAAAGGCCATAAACATCCAAAAGGGGTAATATAATAGCATGGAACAATCAAAAATTATAGATACGTTGGAGACGTATCAAGCATCCCCAAGGTTAATTCCTACTCGTCCTCGAGTAGGTAAATGATAAAAGGAGAATTTTTTATGTGGAATGCTACCTAGCATAATTCATAATGTAATTTTCTTTATTGTGGCATGAATGTTCAGATCCAAATGAATACAAAATAGAAGTTCATAAAACATAAAAATAATAATGCTTCAAAGCATACTATCAAATAATCATGTCCTATCAAAATAGCATAGCCAAAGAAAGCTTATCCCTACAAAATCATACAGTTAGGCCATGCTTCATTTTCATTACACAAAATACTCCCATCATGTACAACCCCGATGACGAGCCGAGCAATTGGTTCATACTTTTTAACGCGCTTCAGCTTTTTCAACTCTTACGCAATACATGACCGCAAGCCATGGACATAGCACTATGGTGGTAAATGGTGGTGGTTGTAAGGACAAAAAGTGGGAGAAGATAGTCTCACATCAACTAGGTGTATCAATGGGTTATGGAGATGCCCATCAATAGATATCAATGTGAGTGAGTAGGGATTGCCATGCAATGGATGCACTAGAGCTATAAATATATGAAAGCTCAACAAAAGAAACTAAGTGGGTGTGCATCCAACTTGCTTGCTCACGAAGACCTAGGGCACTTTGAGGAAGCCCATCATTGGAATATACAAGCCAAGTTCTATAATGAAAAATTCCCACTAGTATATGAAAGTGACAACATATGAGACTCTCTATCATGAAGATCATGGTGCTATTTTTAAGCACAAGTGTGGAAAAGGAGATAGTAGCAATTGTCCCTTCTCTCTTTTTCTCTTTTTTTTCTTCTTCTTCTTTTTTTCTTTTTTTCTTTTTTTTTCTTTTTGGTGGGCTTCTTTGGCCTCTTTTATTTTTATAAAGTCCGAAGCCTCATCCCGACTTGTGGGGGAATCATAGTATTCATCATCCTTTCCTCACTAGGACAATTCTCTAATAATTAAGATCATCACACTTTTATGGATTTACAACTCAAAAACTACAACTCAAAGCTAGAACAAGATATGACTCTGTGAATGCCTCCGGCGGTGTACCAGGATATGCAATGAATCAAGAGCGACATGTATGAAGATTATGAAGGTGGCTTTGCCACAAATACGATGTCAACTACATGATCATGCAAAGAGCAATATGACAATGATGAAACGTGTCATAATAAACTAAACGGTGGAAAGTTGCATGGCAATATATCTCGGAATGGATATGGAAATGCCATAATAGGTAGGTATGGTGGCTGTTTTGAGGAAGGTAAATAATGGGTTCAATACTGGCGAGAGTTGCGCGGTAATAAGAAAAGCTAGCAAAGTGGAAGGATGAGTGTGCGTATATCCATGGACTCACATTAGTCATAAGGAACTCATATACTTATTGCAAAAGTCTACTTAGCCCTCGAAGCAAAGTACTACTACGCATGCCCCAAGAGGGATAGATTGGTAGGAGAAAATTCCATCGCTCGTACCCGACTGCCACTCATAAGGAAGACACTCAAAAGAGCACCTCATGCAACAAATTTGTCACACAACTTTTATCATACGTGCATGCTACGGGACTTGCCAACTTCAACAAAAGTATTTCTCAATTTCATAATTATACACTAGCATTACCCTAACATTACTACCTTTATATCTCAAAACAATTATCAAGCAACAAATTGATCATAGCATCCAATTCAATTTCTATGATAGTTGTTATTATACCCAATTTGGATGCTCATCATTCTAGGACCAAATTTGTAATCAAAGCAAATACCATGCTGTTCTAAAAGACTCTCAAAATAATATAAGTGAAGCATGAGAGACTATCAATTTCAATAAAATCAAGCCACCACAGTGCTCTAAAAGATATAAGTGAAGTACTAGAGCAAAAACTATCAAGCTCAAAAGATATAAGTGAAGCACATAGAGTATTCTAGCAAATTCTAATAAAATAGGCTTCTCCAAAAAGGTTTGTATAGAAAGGATGATTGTGGTAAACTAAAAATCAAATACTAATATAATACACGACGCTCCAAGCAAAACACATATCATGTGGCGAATAAAAATATAGCTCCAAGTAAAGTTACCCATGAACAAAGACGAAAGGATGCCTTCCCGGGGCATCCCCAAGCTTAGGATTTTGGCTATCCTTGAATATCTTGGGGTGCCTTGGGCATCCTCAATCTTAGGCTCTTGCCACTCCTTATTCCATAGTCCATAAAAGCTTTACCCAAAACTTGAAAACTTCACAACACAAAACTCAACAGGAAATCTTATAAGCTCCATTAGTGAAAGAAAACAAAACCACCACATAAGGTACTGTAATGAAATCATTCTTTATTTATTTTGGTGTTAAACCTACTGTATTCCAACTTATCTATGGTTTATAAACTATTTTACTATCCATAGATGCATCAAAATAAGCAAACAACACACGAAAAACAGAATCTGTCAAAAACAGAACAGTCTGTAGGAATTTGTAACTAACGCAAACTTCTGGAACTCTAAAAATCCTACCAAAATAGGAAGTACTGGAAAATTTGTTTATTGATCAGCATCAAAAATAATCAATGCAAAAGCACGTTTCTGTGATTTATTTATTTTTTTCTCGTTAGCGTAAAGTTTCTGTTTTTCAGCAGAATCAAATCAACTATCATCATAGGTTATACTATAGGTTCTACTTGGCACAAACACTTACTAAAAGATAAAAACACATCTAAACAGAGAGTAGATGCAAGATTTATTACTAAACAGGAGCAAGAACCAAAAAACATAAATAAAATTGGGTTGCCTAGGCATAAAAAGCGAAGATAGATCTAACGAGTGCCATCTTTGGCACTAAATTCATAAGTAGCATGCATGATAGATTCATAAGGTAATTTGACTTTCTTTCTTGGAAAGTTCTCCATGCCTTTCTTTAAGGGAAATTGGAATCTAATGTTCCCTTCCTTCATATCAATAATCGCACCAATCGTTCTAAGGAAAGGTCTACCAAGAATAATAGGGCAAGAAAGATTGCAATCTATATCAAGAACGATAAAATCTACAGGCACCAAATTTCTATTTGTAACAATAAGAACATCATTGATCCTTCCCATAGGCTTTTTAATGGTGGAATCCGCAAGGTGCAAATTTAAAGAGCAATCTTCAAGATCATGGAAACCTAGAATATCACATAAAGTTTTCGGAATCGTGGAAACACTAGCACCCAAATCACACAAAGCAAAACACTCATAATCTTTAATTCTAATCTTTATAGTAGGTTCCCACTCATCATTAAGTTTTCTAGGTATAGAAACTTCCAAATTAAGTTTTTCATCATAAGATTGCATCAAGGCATCAACAATATGTTTGGTAAAAGCTTTGTTTTGACTATAAGCATGAGGAGAATTAACAACGGATTGCAACAAGGAAATACAACCTTTTAAAGAGCAATTATCATAGTCAAATTCCTTGAAATCCGAGATAGTGGGTTCAACATTATTAGAAGTTGAGGATTCTCCAATCTCACTTTTACCAAATTTAGCATTAAGATCTAAAGACTCCGAATTCTCGGGACGCCTTCTAGGCAAAGTTTATTCATCATCAGTCCCATAATCATCAAAATTCATATTGCAAAACATAGATCTAATCGGAGACGCATTAATAACTTTAAGATCCTCATCATTATTTTCACGGAAACTAGAAGAACATGCTTTTATAAAGCTTTATTTTTTAGCATGCAATCTAGCGGTTGTTTCCTTGCACTCGTCAATGGAAATTATCATTACTTTGAGAGACTCATTGATATCATGCTTAGTAGGGGAAGATCTAATTTTAAGAGAATCAACGTCAAGCGAAAGTCTATCAATGTTCCTAGCCAAATCATCAACTTTGAGCAATTTTTCTTCAAGCAAAGCATTAAAATTCTTTTGAGAAATCATGAATTCTTTCACACTATTCTCAAAATCAGAGGGAATATTATTAAAATTACCATAAGAATTATTGTAGGAATTTCCATAATTATTAGAGGAATTACTAGGGAACGGTCTAACATTAAAATTTCCTCTATAAGCATTGTTTCCAAAACTATTCCTACCAACAAAATTCACATCCATACATTCATTATTATTCTCAATCAAGGAAGACAAAGGCATATCATTAGGATCAAGAGGAGTATTTTTAGTAGCAAACATCTTCATAAGTTCATCCATCTTTTCACTCAAAATATTGATTTCTTCTATAGCATGCACTTTTTTACTAGAAGATCTTTCGGTGTGCCATTGATAATAATTATCCATAATATTATCAAGAATTTTTGTAGCATCTCCTAATGTGATTTCCATAAAGGTGCCTCCCGCGGCCGAATCTAAAAGATTTCTGGAAGCAAAGTTCAAACCGGCATAAAAAATTTGTATGATCGTCCATAAATTCAAACCATGAGTAGGGCACTTGCGAAGCATCAATTTCATTCTTTACCAAGATTGGGAAACATGCTCATGATCAAGTTGTTTAAAATTCATAATATCATTCCTAAGAGTGATGATCTTAGCGGGAGGAAAATACTTAGAGATAAAAGCATCTTTGCACTTGTTCCAAGAATCAATACTATTTTTAGGCAAACACGAAAACCAAACTTTAGCACGATCTCTAAGTGAAAACGGAAATAACTTCAATTTGACAATATTGTTATCCGTATCTTTCTTCTTTTGCATATCACACAGATCAACAAAATTGTTTAGATGAGTAGCGGCATCTTCACTAGGAAGGCCGACGAATTGATCTTTCATAACAAGATTCAGCAAAGCAGCATTGATTTCACAAGACTCAACATCATTAAGATGAGAAATCGGAGTACTAAGGAAATCATTATTATTGGTATTCGAGAAATCACACAATTTGGTATTATCTTGCGCCATGGCAACAAGTAATCCAACACACAAGCAAACAGAAAAACGGCAAGCAAAAAGAGCGGAGGAGATTGGGAAAGAGAGGGCGAATAAAACGGCAAGGGTGAAGTGGGGGCGAGCAAAACAAGAGGCAAATGGAAAATAATGTAAATGCGAGGGAGATGGGTTTGTGATGGGTACTTGGTATGTTTTGACTTGAGCGAAGACCTCCCCGGCAACGGCGCCAGAAATCCTTCTTGCTACGTCTTGAGCTTGCGTTGGTTTTCCTCGAAGAGGAGAGGGTGATGCAGCAAGTGTAGCGTAAGTATTTCCCTCAGTTTTGAGAACCAAGATATCAATCCAGTAGGAGGCTCCGCAAAAGTCCCGCGCACCTAGACAAACAAACTGAGAACTCGCAACCAACGCAATAAAGGAGTTGTCAATCCCTTCACGGCCACTTGCGAAAGTGAGATCTGATAGAGATAGTATGATAAGATAAATATATTTTTGGTATTTTATAATATAGATGCAAAAAGTAAAGATGCAAATAAAAGTAGATCAAAAGCAAATATGATAAGAGATAGACCCAGGGGCCATAGGTTTCACTAGAGGCTTCTCTCATGATAGCATAAGTATTACGGTGGGTGAACAAATTACTGTCGAGCAATTGATAGAAAAGCGCATAGTTATGAGGTTATATAGGCATGATCATGTATATAGGCATCACGTCCATAACAAGTAGACCGACTCCTGCCTGCATCTACTACTATTACTCCACACATCGACCGACTCCTGCCTGCATCTAGAGTATTAAGTTCATAAGAACATAGTAATGCATCAAGCAAGATGACAAAATGTAGAGGGATAAACTCAAGCAATATGATATAAACCCCCTCTTGTTATCCTCGATGGAAACAATACAATACGTGTCTTGCAACCCTTTCTGTCACTGGGTAAGAACACAGCAAGATTGAACCCAAAGCTAAGCACTTCTCCCATGGCAAGAAAGACCAATCTAGTAGGCCAAACCAAACTGATAATTCGAAGAGACTTGCAAAGATAACTCAATCATATAAAAGAATTCAGAGAAGATTCAATTATTATCCATAGATAAATCTGATCATAAACCCACAATTCATCGGATCTCGACAAACAAACCGCAAAAAGAGTTTACATAGAATAGATCTCCACAAGAGAGGGGGATAACATTGTATTGAGATCCAAAAAGAGAGAAAGAAGCCATCTAGCTAATAACTATGGACCCGTAGGTCTGTGGTAAACTACTCACAACTCATCGGAGGGGCAAGGATGTTGATGTACAAGCCCTCCATGGTCGATTCCCCCTCCGGCAGAGTGGCTGCGAAGGCTCCAAGATGAGATCTCGCGGATACAAAAGGTTACGGCGGTGGAAATTGTGTTTCGTGGTGCTCCTGGATGTTTTCGGGGTATGTAGGTATATATAGGAGGAAGAAGTACGTCGGTGGCCGCCCGAGGGGCCCACGAGATAGGGGCGCACCCTACAGGGGGGGCGCGGCCCCCTATCTCGTGGGGTCCTTGGAAGCTTCTTGACTTGCACTCCAAGCTCTCCGGATCACGTTCGTTCCAAAAATCACGCTCCCGAAGGTTTCATTCCGTTTGATATTCCTTTTCTTCGAAATACTGAAATAGGCAAAAAACAACAATATGGGATGGGCCTCCGGTTAGTAGGTTAGTCCCAAAAATGATATAAATGTGTAAAATAAAGCCCATAAACATCCAAAAGGGGTAATATAATAGCATGGAACAATCAAAAATTATAGATACATTGGAGACATATCACCTTGCAATGCCGAAGACAAGATTGCGCGCCAGACTCATCGTCATTGAAGCCTGGTTGAGGGGCTACTGAGGGAGTCCTGGATTAGGGGGTATCCGGACAGCCGGACTATATACATCGTCCGGACTATTGATGCGTGAAGATACAAGACTCAAGACTTCGGCGTGTGTCTGGATGGGACTCTCCTTTGCGTGGAAGACGAGCTTGGTGATTCGTATATTATGTTTCCTTCCTTGTAACCGAATCCATGTAAACCCTAGCCCTCTCTGGTGTTTATATAAACCGGAGAGGATGGTCCTTAGAAGGCCGATCACAATTACAATCTTACCATCATAGGCTAGCTTCTAGGGTTTAGCCTCTACGATCTCGTGGTAGATCTACTCTTCTACTACCCATATCTTCAATATTAATCAAGCAGGAAGTAGGGTTTTACCTCCATCGAGAGGGCCCGAACCTGGGTAAACATTGTGTCCCTTGCTTCTTGTTACCATCAGCCTAAGACGCACAGATCGGGACCCCCTACCCGAGATCCGCCGGTTTTGACACCGACACCCCCTACCGCTCTCCAAACGATCCCCATAACTTGGCCCTTCATGGTCTGGGGGCTGGATATGGTGGGACCCCTTAAGGGGGGGAAGCCATAAGAAAAAAAAACTTATTGTTCATGGTGGACAAGTTCACCAAATGGATAGAAGCCAAACCAGTTAAAACGGCCGAATCCGGACCAGTGATAGACTTCATATCGGAGGTTGTACACCGCTACGGTGTCCCCCACAGTATCATCACTGACAATGGCTCCAATTTTACAGCCGAAGAGGTAAAAGCCTGGTGCGGCAAAATGGCCATTAAGCTCGACTACGCCTCTGTCTATCACCCCCAAACAAACGGTCAAGTTGAACATGCAAATGGTCTTATCATGAGCGGCATCAAACCCAGACTAGTGCGATCCTTGAAGGAATCGGACACGCATTGGGTCGAGGAACTCGACTCCATACTCTGGGGGTTGTGGACCACGCCGAATCGCACCACCAGATACACACCATTTTTTATGGTGTACGGCGCAGAAGCAGTGCTGCCCTGCGACATAATTCATGACTCACCTCGCGTGCGCATGTATGAAGAGAAGGAAGCCGAGTTAGACCGGCAGGATAACTTAGATGCTTTGGAGGAGGAGCGTGATGTCGCTAAAGCCCGTTCCACATTCTATCAGCAACAGGCTCGAAGGTATCAAAGCAGAGAAGTACGGGCCAAAACTTATAACATTGGCGAACTCGTTCTACGCCTACCTGAGAATAAGAAGGACAAACTCAAACCCAAGTGGGAGGGTCCCTTCATCATTGATAAAGTTCTCACCGGAGGAGCGTACCATCTGCGCAACGCATCTGATAACAGACTCGAGCAGAACCCATGGAACGCGGCCAGACTCCGGAGATTATACGCCTAGCGCCGAACCCAGTGTTCGTCTCCTTCACTCTGCTTCTTCAATTATGTTCCCTTTCCTCCTTTCTCTCCCCTTTTCTTTTTCTTTCTTTTCCTTTTCTTACAGCCCTAAAACTGTACGGATGCGCTGAGCATTCCGGCCGCACTATGCGTGCACACTATACCTGGGGGCTTCCTATTCGGAAGCTAAATATAACCACTTTTAATGGCTTCTTGCCAGCCACATATGCATTTTTATTTCCATATGTGCCTTTTCTTCACCATTATATGCATCGATATGACTTAAGTTTTGGCCATGCTGGGTTGCCTGGCTCTTCTATTTATGCCCTACGTTCCCGTTAATTCGGCTAGGGCATAAGGGGAGCACATCTGCGATTGTTACTGCCGGTGGAGCCGGATGTGTACCTTAGACTGGGTGAAGCTGAAAGCTAGCGTTCTTAAGGGAATATTCGGTCGGTGAATAAAAGATGTCCTTGTTCATAACAACGAAAAAACCCAGATGTTTTGTTTCCTGCGCTTCTATTCGCAGATCGGACATGCACATCGATGCATGCGTACCTAGAGAAAGGAACCCCTGACGGAACTATTCTCTCTGGAAGATGTTTCTTACTATCCATGTAATATAACATAACTAGTTGGGTACTTGTCTATTCAAGCACTTATGACCCCTACGCCTGGTTTCCACGCATACCCCGGTTTTTCATAACTGTGCGGGTATTTGGACACACCCCGGACTGTCGGATCCGGGGGCTGAAGCGAAAAGGTTCGCCATGACAAATGATTTTCAATCCGGCTAGGGAGTACATGAGCCCGTTCAAATTACATAATCATATCGACTGGCCATACTCTTCCTCTATACCATCCAACAGGCTGTCTAACTTACATCCTACTGGGAATACTTTGTAGCTAACGCTACTTGATCATACACGAAACTAACGGGTATCTCTTGTCCATCTGGCCCACCGGTCCAACTTCGGCCATATGGTTAGGGCCAACTTTGGCGTATCGCGTCTTCACCATGGCCCAAGCTTCTCTCGCACCTTGCCGGCAAGCTGACACCTTCCATAATCAGAAGCACCACCGTGCTCCTTTGAGCATCTCTACAAGTTCGCTCATACCTCCTGGCAGGGAAGCAGACGGCCACAAAGCCTGGGCAATACCTGTTGGGGAACGTAGCAGAAATTCAAAATTTTCTAACAATCACCAAGATCAATCTATGGAGTAATCTAGCAATGAGGGGAAGGAGAGTGCATCTACATACCCTTGTAGATCGCTAAGCGGAAGCGTTCAAGTGAACGGGGTTGAAGGAGTCATACTCGTCGTGATACAAATCACCGGAGATCCTAGTGCCGAACGGACGGCACCTCCGCATTCAACACACGTGCAGCCCGGTGACATCTCCCGTGCCTTGATCCAGCAAGGAGAGAGGGAGAGGTTGGGAAAGACTCCGTCCAGCAGCAGCACGACAGCATGGTGGTGGTGGAGGAGCATGGCACTCCAGCAGGGCTTCGCCAAGCACCGCGAGAGACAAGGAGAAAGAGAGGTAGGGCTGCGCCAGGGAGAGGTGGAAACTCTTATGTGTGGCAGCCCCAAAACCTCAAGTATATATAGGGGAGAAGGAGAGGGTTGCGCCCCCTCTAGGGTTCCCACCCCAAGGGGTGTGGCAGCCCCTAGATCCCATCTAGGGTGCGGCCAAGGGGGGAAGAGGGGAAACTTGCCCCCCAAGCAAGGTGGAGGCTCCCCCTCCCCAAACCCTAGGCGCCTTGGGCCCTGGTGGGGGGGCGCACCAGCCCACCTGGGGCTGGTCCCCTCCCACACTTGGCCCATGCTGCCCTCTGGGGCCGGTGCACCCCCGGGACCCTCCCGGTGGTCCCGGTACGTTACTGATAGCACCCGAAACTTTTCCAGTGACCAAAACAGGACTTCCCATATATAAATCTTTACCTCCGGACCATTCTGGAACTCCTCGTGACGTCCGGGATCTCATTCAGGACTCCGAACAACATTCGGTAACCACGTATATCTATTCCCTATAACCCTAGCGTCATCGAACCTTAAGTGTGTAGACCCTACGGGTTCGGGAACCATGCAGACATGACCGAGACGTTCTCCGGTCAATAACCAACAGCGGGATCTAGATACCCATGTTGGCTCCCACATGTTCCACGATGATCTCATTAGATGAACCACGATGTCAAGGATGCAATCAATCCCGTATACAATTCCCTTTGTTAGTGGTATTGTACTTGCCCGAGATTCGATCGTCGGTATGCCGATACCTTGTTCAATCTCGTTACCGGCAAGTCTCTTTACTCGTTCTGTAACACATCATCCCGTGATCAACCCCTTGGTCACATTGTGCACATTATGATGATGTCCTACCGAGTGGGCCCAAAGATACCTCTCCGTCACACGGAGTGACAAATCCCAGTCTTGATTCGTGCCAACCCAACAGACACTTTCAGAGATACCCGTAGTGCACCTTTATAGCCACCCAATTACGTTGTGACGTTTGGTACACCCAAAGCATTCCTACGGCATCCGGGAGTTGCACAATCTCATGGTCTAAGGAAATGATACTTGACATTAGAAAAGCTTTAGCATACGAACTACACGATCTTTGTGCTAGGCTTAGGATTGGGTCTTGTCCATCACATCATTCTCCTAATGATGTGATCCCGTTATCAAAGACATCCAATGTCCATGTTCAGGAAACCATAACCATCTATTGATCAACGAGCTAGTCAACTAGAGGCTTACTAGGGACATGGTGTTGTCTATGTACCCACACATGTATCTGAGTTTCCTATCAATACAATTATAGCATGGATAATAAACGATTATCATGAACAAGGAAATATAATAATAATAACTAATTTATTATTGCCTCTAGGGCATATTTCCAACAGTCTCCCACTTGCACTAGAGTCAATAATCTAGTTCACATTGCCATGTGATTAACACTCACAGGTCACATCGTCATGTGACCAACATCCAAAGAGTTTACTAGTGTCACTAAACTAGTTCACATCATAATGTGATTAAGACTCAATGAGTTATGGGGTTTGATCATGTTTTTCTTGTGAGAGAGGTTTTAGTCAACGGGTCTGCAACATTCAGATCTATATGTACTTTGCAAATCTCTAGGTCATATTGTGAATGCTCCTTCCACGCTCCACTTGGAGCTATTCCAAATGGTTGCTCCACTATACGTATCTGGTTTGCTACTCAGAGTCACTCGGATAGGTGTTAAAGCTTGCATCAACGTAACCCTTTATGTCGAACTCTTTATCACCTCCATAATCGAGAAACATGTCCTTATTTACTCCAAGGACAATTTTGACCGTTGTCCAATGATCCCCATTCCTGGATCATTCTTGTACCCCTTGACTGGCTCATGGCAAGGAACACTTCCGGTGTGGTACACAGCATAGCATACTATAGAGCCTACGTCTGAAGCATAGGGGACGGCCTTTGTCCTTTGTCTCTCTTCTGTCGTGGTCGAGCTTTAACTCTTAACTTCATACCTTACAACTCAGGCAAGAACTCCTTCTTGACTGATCCATCTTGAACACCTTCAAGATCATGTCAAGGTATGTGCTCATTTGAAAGTACCATTTAGCGTTTTTTATCTATCCTCATAGATCTTGATGCTTAATGTTCAAGCAGCTTAATCCAGGTTTTCTATTGAAAAACACCTTTCAAATAACCCTATATGCCTTCCAGAAATTCTACATCATTTCTAATCAACAATATGTCAACAACATATACTCATCAAAAATTCTATAGTGCTCCCACTCACTTCTTTGGAAATACAAGTTTCTCGTAAACTTTGTATAAACCCAAAATCTTTGCTCATCTCATCAAAGCGTATATTCCAACTCCGAGATGCTTACTCCAGTCCTTAGAAGGATTGCAGGAGCTTTGCACACTTGTTAGCGTTCTTCAGGATTGTCAAAACCTTCTGGTTGTATCACATACAACCTTTCCTCAAGAAAATTGTCGAGGAAACAATGTTTTGACATCCTATCTGCAAGATTTCATAATGCAGTAACTGCTAATCCAATTCCAACAGACTCTTAGCATCGCTACAAGTGAGAAAGCCTCACCGTAGTCAACTCCTTGAACTTGTCGGAAAACTTAACGACAAGTCGAGCTTTCTTAATGGTGATACTTACCATCATTGTCCGTCTTCCTTTTAAAATCCATCTGTACTCAACAGCCTTACGACCATCAAGCAGTTCTTCCAAAATCTATACATGGATCCTCTCTCGGATTTTATGGCCTCGAGCCATTCGTCGGAATCCGGGCCCACCATCGCTTCTTCATAGCTCGTAGGTTCATTGTTGTCTAGCAACATGACCTCTAAGACAGGATTGCGTACTACTCTGGAATAGTACGCGTCCTTGTCGACCTACGAGGTTCGGTAGTGACTTGATCCGAAGCATCATGACCACTATCATCAGCTTCCACTTCAATTGGTGTAGGTGCCACATGAACAACTTCGTATGCCCTGCTACACACTGGTTGAAGTGATGGTTCATTAACCTCACCAAGTCTCCACCATCCTCCCACTCAATTCTTTCGAGACAAACTTTTCCTCGAGAAAGGACCCGATTCAAGAAACAATCCCTATTGCTTTCGGATCTGAATTAGGAGGTATACCCAACTGTTTTGGGTGTCCTGTGAAGATGCATTTTATCCGCTTTGGGTTCGAGCTTATCAACCTGAAACTTTTTCACATAAGCGTCACAGCCCCAAACTTTTAAGAAACGACAACTTAGGTTTCTCCAAACCATAGTTCAAACGGTGTCGTCTCAACGGAATTGGGTGGTGCCCTATTAAAGTGAGTGCGGTTGTCTCTAATGCCTAAACCATGAACGATAGTGGTAATTTGATAAGAGACATCATGGTACGCACCATATCCAATAGGGTGCAACTATGATGTTTGGACACACCATCACACTATGGAGTTCCAGGCGGTACTAATTGTGAAACAATTTCCACAATGTCTTAATTGCGTGCCAAAGCCCGTAACTCAGATACTCATCTCAATGATCACATCATAGACATTTTATCCTCTTGTCACGATGATCTTCAACTTCACTCTGAAATTACTTGAACCATTCAATAATTCAGACTTGTGTTTCATCAAGTAAATATACTCAGTATCTACTCAAATCATCCGTGAAGTAAGAACATAACGATATCCACTGCGTGCCTCAGCACTCATTGGACTGCACACATCAAAATGTGTTACTTCCAACAAGTTGCTATCTTGTTCCATTTTACTGAAAACGAGGCTTTCAGTCATCTTGCCCATGTGGTATGATTTGCATGTCTCGAGTGATTCAAAATCAAGTGAGTCCAAACTGTCCATTTGCATGGAGTTTCTTCATGCATATACACCAATAGACATGGTTCGCATGTCTCAAACTTTTCAAAAATGAGTGACTCCAAAGATCCATCAACATGGAGCTTCTTCATGCGTTTTATACCAATATGACTTACATGGCAGTGCCACAAGTAGGTGGTACTATCATTACTATCTTATATCTTTTGGCATGAACATGTGTATCACTATGATCGAGATTCAATAAACCATTCATTTTAGGTGTAAGACCATTGAAGGTATTATTCAAATAAACAGAGTAACCATTATTCTCCTTAAATGAATAACCGTATTGCGATAGACATAATCCAATCATGTCTATGCTCAACGCAAACACCAAATAACAATTATTTAGGTTTAACACCAATCTCGATGGTAGAGGGAGCGTGTGATGCTTGATCACATCAACCTTGGAAACACTCCAACACATATTGTCAGCTCACCTTTAGCTAGTCTCCGTTTATTCCGTAGCTTTTATTTCGGGTTACTAACACTTAGCAACTGAACCGGTGTCTAATACCCTGGTGCTACTAGGAGTACTAGTAAAGTACACATTAACATAATGTATATCCAATATACTTCCGTCGACCTTGCTTGCCTTCTTATCTACCAAGTATCTAGGGTAATTCTGCTCTAGTGGTTGTTCCCCTTATTACAGAAGCACTTAGTCTCGGGTTTGGGTTCAACCTTGGGTTTCTTCATTAGAGCAGCAACTGATTTGCTATTTCATGAAGTATCCCTTCTTTCCCTTGCCCTTCTTGAAACTAGTGGTTTCACCAACCATCAAAAATTGATGCTCCTTCTTGATTTCTACTTTCGCAGTGTCAAACATCGCGAATATCTCAAGGATCATCATATCTATCCCTGATATGTTATAGTTCATCACGAAGCTCTAGCAGCTTGGTGGCAATGACTTTGGAGAAACATCACTATCTCAACTGGAAGATCAACTCCTTCTCGATTCAAGTGATTGTTGTATTCATACAATCTGAGCACAAGTTCAACGATTGAGCTTTTCTCCTTTAGTTTGCAGGCTAAGAAAATCTTTGGAGGTCTTATATCTCTTGACGTGGGCACGAGCCTGAAATCCCAATTTCATCCCTCGAAACATCTCACATGTTCCGCGACCTTTTGAAAAACGTCTTTGGTGCCTCAACTCTAAACCGTTTAACTCAACTATCACGTAGTTATCAAAACGTGTATGTCAGATGTTCGCAACATCCACAGACGACGTTCGAGGTTCAGCACACCGAGCGGTGCATTAAGGACATAAGCCTTCTATGCAGCAATGAGGACAATCCTCTGTTTACGGACCCAGTCCACATAATTGCTACTATCAACTTTCAACTAAATTTTCTCTAGGAACATATCTAAAACAGTAGAACTAAGCGCGAGCTACGACATAATTTGCAAGAATCTTTTAACTATGTTCAGGATAATTAAGTTCACCTTATGAACTCCCACTCAGATAGACATCCCTCTAGTCATCTAAGTGATTACATGATCCGAGTCAACTAGGTTGTGTCCGATCATCACGTGAGACGGACTAGTCATCATCGGTGAACATCTTCATGTTGATCGTATCTACCATACGACTCATGCTCGACCTTTTGGTCTCTTGTGTTCCGAGGCCATGTCTGTACATGCTAGGCTCGTCAAGTCAACCTAAGTGTTTCGCGTGTGTAAATCTGGCTTACACCCATTGTATGTGAACGTTAGAATCTATCACACCCGATCATCACGTGGTGCTTCGAAACAACGAACTTTCGCAATGGTGCACAGTTAGGGGGGACACTTTCTTGAAATTTTAATGAGGGATCATCTTATTTACTACCGTCCTTCTAAGCAAATAAGATGCATAAACATGATAAACATCACATGCAATCAAAAAGTGACATGATATGGCCAATATCATTTTGCTCCTTTTGATCTCCATCTTCGGGGCTCCATGATCATCATCGTCACCGGCATGACACCATGATCTCCATCATCATGATCTCCATCATCGTGTCTCCATGAAGTTATCTCGCCAACTATTACTTCTACTACTATGGCTAACGGTTTAGCAATAAAGTAAAGTAATTACATGGCATTGTTCAATGACACGCAGGTCATACAATAAATAAAGAGAACACCTATGGCTCCTGCCGGTTGTCATACTCATCGACATGCAAGTCGTGATTCCTATTACAAGAACATGATCAATCTCATACATCACATATCATTCATCACATTCTTCTTGGCCATATCACATCACATAGCATACCCTGCAAAAACAAGTTAGACGTCCTCTAGTTGTTGTTTGCATGTTTTACGTGGCTGATATGGGTTTCTAGCAAGAACGTTTCTTACCTACGCAAAAACCACAACGTGATATGTCAATTGCTATTTACCCTTCATAAGGACCCTTTTCATGGAATCCGATCCAACTAAAGTGGGAGAGACTGGCACCCGCTAGCCACCTTATGCAACAAGTGCATGTCAGTCGGTGGAACCTGTCTCACGTAAGTGTACGTGTAAGGTCGGTCCGGGCCGCTTCATCCCACAATGCCGCCGAATCAAGATTGGACTAGTAACAGTAAGCATATTTAACAAAATCAATGCCCACAACTACTTTGTGTTCTACTCGTGCATAGAATCTATGCAATAGACCTAGCCCATGATGCCACTGTTGGGGAACGTAGCAGAAATTCAAAATTTTCTACGCATCACCAAGATCAATCTATGGAGTAATCTAACAACGAGGGGAAGGAGAGTGCATCTACATACCCTTGTAGATTGCTAAGCAGAAGCGTTCAAGTGAACAGGATTGAAGGAGTCGTACTCGTCGTGATCCAAATCACCAGAGATCCTAGTGCCGAACGGACGGCACCTCCGCGTTCAACACACGTGTAGCCCGGTGACGTCTCCCATGTCTTGATCCAGCAAGGAGAGACGGAGAAGTTGGGCAAGACTCCGTCCAGCAGCAGCACGACGGCGTGGTGGTGGTGGAGGAGCATGGCACTCCAGTAGGGCTTCGCCAAGCACCGCGAGAGACAAGGAGAAAGAGAGGTAGGGCTGCGCCAGGGAGAGGTGGAAACTCTTATGTGTGGCAGCCCCAAAACCTCAAGTATATATAGGGGAGAAGGAGAGAGTTGCGCCCCCTCTAGGGTTCCCACCCCAAGGGGTGTGGCAGCCCCTAGATCCCATCTAGGGTGCGGCCAAGGGGGGAAGAGGGGAAACTTGCCCCCCAAGCAAGGTGGAGGCTCCCCCTCCCCAAACCCTAGGCGCCTTGGGCCCTGGTGGAGGGGGCGCACCAGCCCACCTGGGGCTGGTCCCCTCCCACACTTGGCCCATGCTGCCCTCTAGGGCCGGTGGCCCCACTTGGTGGACCCCCGGGACCCTCTCGGTGGTCCCGGTATGTTACCGATAGCACCCGAAACTTTTCCGGTGACCAAAACAGGACTTCCCATATATAAATCTTTACCTCCGGACCATTCCGGAACTCCTCGTGACGTCCGGGATCTCATCCGGGACTCCGAACAACATTCGGTAACCACGTATATCTATTCTCTATAACCCTAGCGTCATCGAACCTTAAGTGTGTAGACCCTACGGGTTCGGGAACCATGCAGACATGACCGAGACGTTCTCCGGTCAATAACCAACAGCGGGATCTGGATACCCATGTTGTCTCCCACATGTTCCACGATGATCTCATCAGATGAACCACGATGTCAAGGACTCAATCAATCCCGTATACAATTCCCTTTGTTAGCGGTATTGTACTTGCCCGAGATTCGATCGTTGGTATGCCAATACCTTGTTCAATCTCGTTACTGGCAAGTCTCTTTACTCGTTCCGTAACACATCATCCCGTGATCAACCCCTTGGTCACATTGTGCACATTATGATGATGTCCTACCGAGTGGGCCCAAAGATACCTCTCCGTCACATAGAGTGACAAATCCCAGTCTCGATTCGTGCCAACCCAACAGACACTTTCGGAGATACCCGTAGTGCACCTTTATAGCCAGCCAGTTACATTGTGACATTTGGTACACCAAAAGCATTCCTACGGCATCCAGGAGTTGCACAATCTCATGGTCTAAGGAAATGATACTTGACATTAGAAAAGCTTTAGCATACGAACTACACGATCTTTGTGCTAGGCTTGGGATTGGGTCTTGTACATCACATCATTCTCCTAATGATGTGATCCCGTTATCAACAACATCCAATGTCCATGGTCAGGAAACCATAACCATCTATTGATCAACGAGCTAGTCAACTAGAGGCTTACTAGGGACATGGTGTTGTCTATGTACCCACACATGTATCTGAGTTTCCTATCAATACAATTATAGCATGGTTAATAAACAATTATCATGAACAAGGAAATTTAATAATAATAACTAATTTATTATTTCCTCTAGGGCATATTTCCAACAATACCCTACATCACCTGCCAAGCTCGCTCATGCAGTTGTGAAAGCTCTTGCAGCATATCGCCTGCGGAACTGGGCATCTCCTCTTCAGGGTGTCCCGTCAACATAACTGCAGACATAACTCTGTCAATACGCCTCCTCGCCGAACTATACCACAGTTCGTTCAAGCACTTACTATAAATGCCGCGTCGAAGCCTTCGGTTCTCCTTCACAGAGTCCGCGAGCTAAGCCTGAACATCTTTCAATTCGACGCTCAGTTGGAGATTAGCATCTTGCAGCTTATTCCTCTCCTGAATAGACTACGTCAGCATGCATTCTCCCGCCTTCAGCTGACTTCGCAGATGCAGCTCATTATCCCCCACAGTCTCCAAATTTCCTCCGGGATTGTCTGCCGAATACTTCGTCAGATTTATAAACCATGCCGAACACGCAAACTGGTAGAAGGAAATTATTACTAGAAGAAATCTTTTTAGATCCCTCTTGTTCGGCTGCATTAGCCTTAGGCCTTACACTCCTCTAGCTCTTGAGACAACTGGGTATTCTTCTCTGCAAGAACCTGTACATTCAATGATCCTTAGATCAGTTGTGCCAACTGTTTCAAGTCTCAGGGGCTACCACTACACATACTTATTAAATTCTCTTACCCTTATATCCTTCACATACTGGTCTGTTGCTCTGGCTAAGTCCATTTTGAGCAGCACGGATATAGGCATGTCCGGAATTGAAGGCATTGAACGCCTCTTCGGAAAAAATACCCCCGCGGAGTACGGCCTGTCGGCGCCGGTGATTCATGGCGCTCTCCACTTCTGAATTTGTGGCGGAAAACATATATGTATCCTTCGCAGGAGGACAGTCTGGCACTGTCCCCACATTAGCCTCCGCCTGTGAATCCGATCCAGGAATCCGGCTATTGGAGGCGTGGCCGGAAGGGCCCCCAGGCATAGTCCTGCGCTTCCTAACAGGACATAATTAAAGCCGTCACACCTTGATAGATAGACCAAATAGACCACGGGGCAAGTTCAATGAATACCTCTGCACCTGTGTGCCGCTCCTAACCGCCTTCCTTTTAAGCCTACCTTGTCTAGGTGCCTCTTGCTGAGAGGCCCCCGCGGGTTCCGCATGGCGTCCCGACCGTTATTTCTATAAAAACACGGCGTGCAATCATAAGGTACGACAAAGCGAAGGAATCCTTTCGGAAGCTTGGAACCCCGACATTACTTACATGCGACACGGGAAGCAGTCCGGGATAATCTGCGATGATGGCCACCAAAGAGTCGTCACTGCTCATCTGATAGAAAGTCCCGTCGATGGATTCCATGGATATGTCCGGATCTTCTTCAAATACGGGGTCGAGAGCCCAGCCGGAATCCTCCGGCTGCGGAGGGGGGCTATTGAACTCTTTCACGGCCTTCCTTAGTACCTGTTTTGAAACAGCAAGGTAAATAATTGTGGCAAAGAAGGTAAGAACAAATAGAGTTGAGTAAAAGATGACCACTTACCCAGCTTCGGGGGTTATACATGGAAAATCCATCCCGCGGTTTGATGTGAAGGAACTCCTCTTCTTCTCCCTTGTACAATTTGGATAGTATCCTTGCTAGAGATGTGGCGGAGTCCGAACCTTTGCGACCACAGTGGGAGGCATCGTCTTATCCATTGAAGTGCCACATGGGTTTTCCCCTATATTGAAGTGGCTGCACTCCCCTTATTATGCATATTGACATAACTTTGATTATTGTCAATCCTGATTTGGCTAGGGTTTGTATCCGGCTCGTCAGATAGAAGACTTCCCTGTTTTCTTCCTCCTGGGGGCTCCGAGGGCGCCAGCTTTGGCGTTTCTTTAGCGGAGTATTGGTAAACTCAGGAAGGCCTGTCCGGACTGGGTCTGGAAGGGGAACGTCATCAACATAAAAACACTCCGAGGGCTGGTCTTCGGACGCCTTCTTGGGAGTACCAGACAGGTACCTGGTCTGGGTGATGCGCCATATTTCGGCTTCGCCCACTTGATATATAGATCCCTCCTGGTTGCGGGGGACGAGGCAAAATAACCTCTTCCATAGCTCGAAATGAGCTTTGTAGCCCAGGAATAGCTTGCAGAGGGCAACGTAGCCTGCAATGTGCAGTATGGAGGTGGGGGTAAGACTATGCAACTGGAGACTGTAGAACTCTAGGAGCCCGCAGAGGAATGGGTGGATTGGAAACCCGACGCCTCTTAGCAGATACGGGACGAGGCTTACCCGCTCCCCCCGAGATGGGTTAGGAAATCTCTCCGCTTGCTCCCCGCCATTATAGGTGGCTAGTCCGGATCGGACGGGGACCATGTATGCAGGCGGAAGGAACCCTTTGGTCTGCAGCTCTATTAGGCGGCTGTGAGGGATGAAACACTTTTCCCAATCCCCTGGTTTCGAGCTGGGGGAGCGGCGAGCGGGGTTGCGGCGAATGGTCATGATGGGATGGCCTCCTTTGGGCGTGCTCTGCGGAATGCTTGCTTGGGGGAAGATGGTGTGATTTGGATCTGAGGATCCCCGTCTCCTCAAATAGACGGCACACCTACGGGATTAGGGTGGCAAATGCAAAAATGCCCCGGCCCCTCGTCTTCGATCGACACGTGGAGATGGCTATTATTGAAGCATAGAAGCATAGGAGTACAACCTTATTGGGAGTCCGGATACTATTCGCTACAACGGGTGCACCGGATTTGGAGAAGAACCCGCCTTGCAATGCCGAAGACAATCTGCACGCCGGACTCATCGTCATTGAAGCCTGGTTCGGGAAGCCTGGTTCGGGGGCTACTGAGGGAGTCCTGAATTAGGGGGTATCCGGACAGCCGGACTATATACTTTGGCCGGACTGTTGGACCGTGAAGATACAAGACTCAAGACTTCGTCCCGTGTCCGGATGGGACTCTCCTTGGCATGGAAGGCAAGCTTGGCGATTCGGATGTAGATCTCCTCCTCTGTAAACCGACTCTGTGTAACCCTAGCCTCCTCCGGTGTCTATATAAACCGGAGGGTTTAGTGCATAGGACACAACAACAATCATACCATAGGCTAGCTTCTAGGGTTTAGCCTCTCTAATCTCGTAGTAGATCAACTCTTGTAATACTCATATCATCAAGATCAATCAAGCAGGAAGTAGGGTATTACCTCCATCGAGAGGGCCCGAACCTGGGTAAACATCGTGTTCCCAGCCTCCTGTTACCATTAGTCTTAGACGCACAGTTCGGGACCCCCTACTCGAGATCCGCCGGTTTTGACACCGACAATGACCCATCCGTTAGCTTAGCATTATGATCGTGTAAGTTTCATTTCTACTTCATGACTTATACAAGTTCCTCAGACTATGAGATTATGCAACTCCCAATACGGGAGAAACACTTTGTGTGCTACCAAACATCGCAATGTAAATGGGTGATTATAAAGGTGCTCTACTGGTGTCTCTGAAGGTGTTTGTTGGGTTGGCATAGATCGAGATTAGGATTTGTCACTCCGTGTTTCAGAGAGGTATCTCTGGGCCCTCTCGATAATACTCGTCACTATAAGCCTTGCAAGCATTGTGACTGATGAGTTAGTTATGGGATGAAGTATTACGGAACGAGTAAAGAGACTTGTCGGTAACGAGATTGAACTAGGTATTGAGATACCAATGATCGAATCTTGGGCAAGTAACATACCGATGACAAAGGGAACAACATATGTTGTTATGCAGCTTGACCGATAAAGATCTTCATAGAATATGTAGGAACCAATATGAGCATCCAGGTTCCGCTATTGGTTATTGACCGGAGACGTGTCTCGGTCATGTCTACATAGTTCTCGAACCCGTAGGGTCCGCACGCTTAATGTTCGATGACGATTGGTATTATGAGTTTATGTGATATGATGTACCGAAGGTTGTTCGGAGTCCAATGTGATCACGGACATGACAAGGAGTCTCGAAATGGTTGACACATAAAGATTGATATATTGAAAGGCTATGTTTGGACACCGGAAAGGTACCGAGAGGTTCGGGCATTTTTCTGGAGTACCGGGAGGTTACCAGAACCCCCCGGGGAGTCAATGGGCCTTAATGGGCCATAGTGGAAGAGAGGAGGAGGCGGCCAAGGTGGGGGCGCCCCCCCCCCAAGCCCAATCCGAATTGGGAGGGGGGCGGCCCCCTTTCCTTCTCTCCCTCTCCCTCTTCCTTCTTCTCCTACTCCAACTAGGGAAGGGGGAAACCTACTCCTACTGGGAGTAGGACTCCCTCCTTTGGGCGCGCCATAGAGGGCCGGCCCTCCCCATCCTCCACTCCTTTATATACGGGGGAGGGGGGCACCCCATAGATACACAAGTTGATCAAGTTGATCTTTTAGCCGTGTGTGGTGCCCCCTCCATAGATTTCCACCTCGGTCATATCGTCATAATGCTTAGGCGAAACCCTGCGCCGGTAACTTCATCATCACCGTCACCACGCCGTCATGCTGAGGAAACTCTCCCTCGACCTTAGCTGGATCTAGAGTTCATGGGACGTCACTGAGCTGAACGTGTGCAGATTGCGGAGGTGCCGTATCTTTGATGCTAGGATCGGTTGGATCGTGAAGACGTACGACTACATCAACCGCGTTGTCATAACGCTTCCGCTTTCGGTCTACGAGGGTACATGGACACACTTCCCCTCTTGTTGCTATGCGTCTCCTAGATAGATTTGTGTGATCGTAGGAAATTTTTTGAAATTATCGCGTTCCCAACAGCATCAAGTGTTGATGGTGTAGAAATTGGCTAAGTTCAATAAGAGTTGGTCCAAGAAAAAGGCTAAGGCAAAGGGCATGAAGACGGTAACCTCTGCCGCTGCACCGAAGTCTGGATCAGACTCGAAGACCGTTTGCTATCACTGCAAGGAGACTGGTCACTGGAAGAGGAACTGTAGCAAGTGGCTTGTAGAGCATGGCAAGAAGGCCGGAAATGCTTCTTCGGGCAAAGGTACACTTGTTGCATATGTTATAGACATTTACCTTGCTGACATACCTAGTAGCTCTTGGGTATTTGATATCGGATCGGTTGTTCATATTTGCAACTCAATGCAGGGACTGGTAAGAACTAGGTGTGTGGCACAAGGGGAGAATTACATCAGGGTCGGCAACAAAGCAAGAGTTGCTGCATTGGAGGTCGGCACGATGCAGCTCCAGCTACCTTCTGGATTTATTTTGGAATTGAATAATTGTTATTACATTCTTGCACTTAGTCGACACATTATTTCTACCTCATGCTTGATGAGTCAGGGTTATGAATTCAATTTAAAGGACAATGGTTGTTCGTTTTATTTGAATGGCATGTTCCACGGCTATGCACCCATCGTTGATGGGCTTTTCATATTGAATCTACAACAGGAACCGGTCTATAACGTGAATGTCAAGATACAAAAGCCCAATGAGATAAATCCGACATACTTCTGGCATTACTGGCTTGGACACATTAGTCTGAAACACATGAAGAAGCTCCATGAAGATGGGCTCCTAACTTCGTTTGACTTTGAGTCGTTCGAGACATGTGAATCGTGCTTGCTTGGCAAGATGACTAAGTCTCCTTTCGCAAAGAGTTGCGAGAGGGCATACGAGCTGTTGGAACTTATACATAGTGATGTGTGTGGTCCAATGAGCACAACTGCCAGAGGTGGCTATTAGTACTTCGTGACTTTTACCGATGACTTGAGTAGATATGGATACATCTATTTGATGAGGCACAAGTCAGAAACTTTTGAAAAGATCGAAGAATTTCAGAACGAGATTGAGAATCAGCTTGGCAAGACTATAAAACTTCTACGATCAGATCGTGGAGCTGAGTACATGAGCTAGCAGTTTGATGATCATCTGAAAAGCTGAGGTATAGTACCTCGGCTCACACCCCCGGGTACGCCACAGAGAAACGGCGTGTCAGAATAGAGGAATGGGACCTTGTTGTACATGGTCCGGTCTATGATGAGCAAATCGGATTTACCCTTGTCATTCTAGGGATATGCTCTAGAAACTCCAGCTTTCACACTTGACAGGGTACCATCAAAATCCGTAGACAAGACTTGTCGGTGTCAAAACCAGCGGATCTCGGGTAGGGGGTCCCAAACTGTGCGCCTAAGGCTAATGGTAATAGGAGGTGGGGGACACAATGTTTACCCAGGTTCGGGCCCTCTCTATGGAGGTAATACCCTACTTCCTGCTTGATTGATCTTGATGAATATGAGTATTACAAGAGTTGATCTACCACGAGATCGTAATGCCTAAACCCTAGAAGTCTATCCTATGAGATTATGATTGTTGTCCTACGGACTAAACCCTCTGGTTTATATAGACATCGGAGGGGGCTAGGGTTATACAAAGTCGGTTACAGAGAAAGGAATCTACATATCTGAATCGCCAAGCTTGCCTTCCATGCAAATGAGAGTCCCATCCGGACAATGGGACGAAGTCTTCTATCTTGTATCTTCATAGCCCAACAGTACGGCCTGCGCATATAGTCCGGCTGTCCGAGGACCCCTTAATTCGGGACTCCCTCAGTAGCCCCTGGACCAGGCTTCAATGACGATTAGTCCGGCACGCAGATTGTCTTCAGCATTGCAAGGCGGGTTCCTTCTCTGAATACTTCAAAGTAGATTTCGAACACAAAAATTGTGTCTGGCTCTGCAAAACAAGTTCCACACACAACCGTAGAGAGTATAATATTTTAATGAGTCCAATCCGCTGACAACTTTTTGTAGCGTGACATCACGCCACTGCCCGGTCATTATTCGAACCGTTCTTTAGCATGTCATTCTGTATTTTGAGGTGCGGTTTTATTGGCACGTCTTGTCAAAGCAGAGATTGTGTCCCTTTATCACAGGATTCTCATCAATACATGCATGGGTAACCCAAGTGTTATCTGCACGGCCCTTGGGGAATAGGCGAGTTTTAAGGCGAGTGGGGAGGCGCATGACTTTTACTGCCTTTATAAAGGGATAAGGATTCACCCCTTCTCACCCACGCCTTCTCCTTCCTCTGCCCATCCATTCTCGAGCTCCAGTGCCCAAGCTCTCGCCTTCTCTGCCCAAAAAAGCAATCCAATCATGTCCGGATCCGGAGCAGGAGGCAAGTGGATGGCCTCCTCCGTCAAGGAGAAGGACGTCAAGAAGCTTTGGGAGGCCGGGTACTTGGCCCCGAAAATCGCTCACCGACTTCCGGTCAAGGGACAGATCGTCCCCACCCCGGAGCCCCAGGAGAGGGTAGTGTTTCTCACACACTTTGTCCGCGGGCCAGGATTCCCTCTCCACTCGTTCATCCGCGGACTAATGTACTACTACGGGCTGGACTTCCATGATCTGGCCCCCAATTCCATCCTCAACATCTCGGCATTTATTTTCATGTGTGAGGCCTTCCTCCGCATCCCACCTCACTTCGGGCTATGGCTGAAAACCTTCAATGTGAAGCCGAAGGTGGTGAGCGACCAACAAGCAGAGTGCGGAGGTGCCATGGTGGGAAAGATGCCCAATGTTACCTGGCCCGAAGGCTCCTTCGTGGAGACTGTCAAAGGATGGCAGTCAGGGTGGTTCTACATCACCGAGCAGCGCGGCACCAACTGGGCGGCGGCTCCCGCATTCTAGTCCAGAGTCCCAATGCGACTCACCTCCTGGTAAGAGAAGGACCTGACCTGGGGCTCTTCGGATGAGATGACAACGCTCCAGACACGTGTCCAGAGCATGATAAACAAGAAAGTCAAGCTCGTCAACATGATCCAGGTTATGCTCGTTCGCCGGACTCTTTCGTGCCAACACCGGACTTGCTATCTGTGGGAGTTTGATCCGGCCAAACAGCAGACCCTACTGGAGCTCTTCGACATGATGCACGAAGATATCTGGAAGGTGCTCTTCAAGGCCAACGAGGTGCCGCCGGCCACGGACGAGGATCGTGGCATGACCTAACTCACCCTGCTAATCCGGTAAGTTCTTTCATGTTTTCAAGGTATACCCTTTACTTGCACACTCGAGGAAGGCATCTAAGCCTCCCTATCAAATCTTTTAGGACTGGACAGAGATAGCAGAGCGGATTAACTATCCGGCTCCACTGCCCGAAGGCCCAGAAACCCCGCTTCTGACGAAGATGCTGTCTCCGGCGCCTTATGAGGTGCCAGAGAAGAAGGCCAAGGGGACGAGAGGTGGTCTCCGCTGCAAGGGCACTTCGGACGCGACGTCCGAAGACGCCGAGGCTCACTCCTCCACTGAAGACAAGGAGGAGGAGGAGGAAGAAGAAGAAATCTATTCCCCCCTGCAGGAGGGAGAAAGAAGAGGACGTCCTCCACGCATCTGGAGGCCGAGGCGTCCAAGAAGGGGAAAGCCTCCCTTCCGGGCAGCTCCACAGCAACCACCGACAGCAGCTGGGAGTGGGAACCCAGGGAGAAGCCCCTGGCCAAATCGTAAGTGTCCGGACACGTTCGTGTATCTGGCCTTTTTACTTCATTGTTTTAATGTGCTGAATTATGTATTTGTAGTCCGGCTCGGTCCAACCTCGAGCGGTCGTTATCTTTGGAGGACTTGCTGGATCTGGCCATGATGGATAGCGGGACCCTTCCCTCGGCCTCCTCTCCCAAGGACATGGATGGTACCGAGGCGTCGTCGCGAAGGATCCCCGGTCTGGGAGAGAATCCGGAGGCCGTCAGGGAGGCGCCGGAGGTTGAAGCCTCGGCTGCCGGACACATGGGGGAGCAGACCCCCATGGATACTGACGATGAGGGTCGTATTCAATTCGGCCCTCATCCGAATATACTTCTAGAGAACCATATGGCTCCGGAATCAGGCGAGCAGCCTTCTTCGAAGGAAGGGGGCGTGCCTATCCCGCCGGTGACCTCTGTCCATCCAGAGGTGCTGGACACTTTGCTGGAAGCGCTTCGAGGCGCTTCCATTGTCGAAGAGCACCGTACCCTTATGGGTACGGTGATTGAGAGGATCCAGTCCGCAAAAAGCAGACTGACCGAAGCTTGCACTAGCCTTCTAATAGGCTTTGAGGTAAGTAATGTAATTGTAAAAAGAATGTCACAGTATAGACAGTAGCCCCTAATACTCTGTCCGGTGTTCGGAAAGAAAAGCCGAACAGAGGATCAAATAATTTTCGCAGGAGTCTAATCTAATATGTCTATGTGAATAAGCAGGCATCGCTGCTGGCTACGATCGCTCACACTGCAGAAGTCTCCGGACTGCAGCAGAATCTGGAGCGGGCCGAGGAAGAACTCGGCCGTGTGAAGAAGCAACTGGAGGACAATCAAGGTATGCAGTAACCTTGGATATATTCAGGAAGGATGAATGATTCGTGCTGACTAAAGTGTCATGAACTTTATTAGGGGCAATGACCAAAGTGGTGGCCCTCAAGAAGGCGTTGGCCGAGGTCGAGGACAAAGCGGCCAAGGAGCGGGCCGCACGCAAAAAGCATGAGGCCCGGGTCAATGAGGTCCAGCAAGAGCTCCAGGACACCGTCAAGAAGTGTGAGTCCTTGGATCGCGACTTTAAGGAGCAAGAGTCCAAACTTGCCAAGGCTCGCTAGAGCGCACATGATGCCCGGGCCGAAGCCCAGGGCGCCCTCCAGGAAATCCAGGCGGCCAAGAAGATCATGGCGGGTAAGGCTTTCATTATGCAGAGCAGATATGTGAAGGAAAGGCTCCTTTTACTTACCCGGATTTGGAGCTCTCCAGGGGCGTTTGTGGATCTGTTGTGCAGCGTGTCAGATGCTGCGGAATTCTATCGAGACGAAGAGGGGAGTTCTATGGAGAAGTTGTTCTGGTCGCAATACCTTGGACCAGAACATCCAGTGCCCTTTAGCGATCAGCTGAAACAGCTGGTTGAGCTACATAGGGCGGCCGAACTAGCCATGAAGGATTTGATAATCCGGTTATGGCCTACCGAAGCCATTCCCAGCAGCTACTTCAGACTCGTGAAGCGGCTTGTCAGTGTTTGCCCTCGGCTTGAAGCCATCAAGCGGTCGGTCTGTATCGAAGGCGCGCGGATGGTGTTTGCCCGTGTTAAGATGCATTGGGCGAAGATGGACGTGACGAAGCTGTTGACCGAGGGGCCACCTGAGGGCAAGGAGCACCGCAGACCCCAACTGTATTTTGACAGTGTCCTGGAGGGATCCCGCCTTATGGCGGAGCAATGTGCTAAGGATATCATATTCCCATAAACGCACTCATGTTATCCTATCATGTATTATGAAACAGATCCGTTATGTAATATAATGTATGTTATTAAAAAATACCTCCTGTGCGGCCGTTTTGTTAAATCTGAGAGTTGGCCAGTCGTCGGCTTCTTCCCCCATGTAGGTAGTACGGGGGTGTTCGGGATAAATCTAAACACTCTTTATCCAAGGTTTTGGCCATTTAAGGAGGTGTTTAGTGTAACGAACCAAGCAATCGGACTATGCGGCTTTACTACTCTCACTTAGCCATAGGAGTTTGACAAGAAAATTTTGGGCGCAGCCCCTAGTGTTCGGAAGTCCGAACTTGGGGCGCTATACACGTCTGATCGGATAAGAACCGATTCATCGCATAATGCGGGAAAATCGCTAAAGATTTGCGACCTCTCGAATAGCTGACCGGCTCTCGCCGTATCATGACAGTCAGTTTTCGGCTTTCTCTACTAAGGTGCTCATCCAGAAGAACTGGGACACAATCGTAGTAGTTCTCACTTTACTACCCTAGCCGATATAGCGGAATGTAAGGTAGTAAGAACAGGAGCCAGGCAACCCAACTATTGACCAAAGACATGATTCAGAACCAATGCATATAATGTTATAAGTTCGGGGTGCCGAACTGTACTGTAAAAGTGTTCGGACTTTATAGTCGTATTGTGGGGTATGATGAAGCCCCTGACGAATTAAGTCATACCAGAGTGTACGGGCGCAACTGATAAGAATATATAAAGAAATGGAAAAAATCAAGTAATAAGTTGACGCTCCAAATATGGAGCCGCAAATTATTTTCCATTGTAATTTGATTAATACGTCAAGGCGTACTTGTACAAGTAATGCGATAAGCAAATAAGGCTATTTGACATGCCATGACCAAGGGCAAGCTGCGTGTGGGTTTTTAAAACAGGTATAATGATCGTTAGCAGAGACCACCTGGGGGTTCCATTGTATGTCAAAGCTTCTTGTCTTCTTGGTGTATCTGTCCCTTGATAGGTCCGATGATCAGGTTATCAGAGAAATCCTTGGAAAGAGAAAAACCTGAAAGAAGAAGGAAAAGTGAAGGTATGCGGGTCCAGGAGTGGTTGAGCCACATTATGGACCACAGTCTAGCTATGCCTCCATCCATGCCCATGGTATTTTAAGTGCGTAGTTATGTACGCGCGGCACGAGCATCGCTGCCTTGTTGGGACTGGGACAAAGGCCAGATTGATAGTCAAGCTCTGGACAAGCTAGACTGACCTGCTGTAGAGTAGTCCGGACTCGCTTAACGATGTCCGCGAGCTTGGCTATTGAATTGCGGTTATGCCTGAAAAGGCCGCTATGTACTTCTGCTGCAAGGGCCGTGGTGTTCTCCTCGGTACGGAGGGAGCGTTCCGTGTTTCCATTGACTGTTATAACACCGCGTGGTCCGGGCATCTTGAGCTTGAGGTCAGCGTAGTGCGGCACTGCATTGAAGAGAGCAAATGTGGTTCGTCCAAGTAGTGCATGATAGCCACTGCAGAAGGGGACGATATAGAAGATCAACTCTTCGCTTCGGAAATTATCCGGGGATCCGAAGACCACTTCCAGTGTGATTGAGCCCGTTCAGCAAGCCTCTACACCTGGTATGACACCTTTAAAGGTGGTTTTTGTGGGCTTGATACTTGAGGGAGCGATACCCATTTTGCGCATTGTATCCTGATAGAGCAGGTTCAGGCTGCTGCCACCATCCATGAGGACTCGCGTAAGGTGGAATCCATCAATAATTGGGTCAAGGACCAGTGCGGCTGAACCGCCATGACGGGTACTCGTCAGATGGTCCCTGTGATCGAAGGTGATCGGATATGACGACCATGGGTTGAGCTTTGGGGCGACTGGCTCCATCGCATAGACGTCCCTGAGCGCGCGCTTGCGCTTCCTCTTGGGGATATGGGTAGCGTATATCATCTTCACCATTTTGACTTGGGGGGGAATTTCTTCTGTCCCCCTATGTTCGGTGGCCAGGGTTCCTCGTCATCGTCCTTGCTTTGTGACCCCTTCTCCTTGTTCTCGACATTTAACTTGTCGACCTGTTTGAAGACCCAACATTCTCTGTTGGTATGATTGGCTGGTTTATCAGGAGTGCCGTGGATTTGACATGGATGATCGAGTATGTGGTCCAAACTGGACGGGCCCGAATTGTTTCTTTTAAATGGCTTCTTCCGCTAACCGGACTTAGAGCCACTAAATCCGGTGTTAACAACCGTGTCTTTGGTGTTGTCGCCATTGTTTCGACGCTTGTGTGTTGCGTCGGGGCTTTCCGTTGCTGTTCCTGGCTTCAGAAGTGCCAGGTTCGCCTGTGTTTTTATTGCTATGGGCTAGCCAACTATCTTCGCCCGCGCAAAAGTGCTCATGAGTGCCGTGAGGGGTACCATGGACTTCGACTTTTCTTGGTTGAGGTGTTGGGCGATCCATTCATCACGGATGCTATGTTTAAAGGCTGCTAAGGCTTCAACATCCGGATAATCGACGATCTGGTTCCTTTTGGTTAAGAACCTAGTCCAGAATTTCCTGGCTGACTCTCCGGGCTGTTGAACTATGTGACTTAAGTCGTCGGCAACCGGAGGCGGACGTATGTGCCTTGAAAATTGTCGAGGAAGGCATCCTCCAAGTCCTCCCAGCTGCCAATGGAGTTTTCGGGCAGACTGTTCAACCAGTACCTGGCTGGTCCCTTGAGTTTGAGTGGGAGGTATTTGATGGCGTGAAGTTCATCACCGCGGGCCATGTGAATGTGGAGAAGAAAATTCTCAATCCATACCGCGGGATTTGTCGAGCCATCATATGACTCGATGTTCACGGGTTTAAACCCTTCTGGGAATTCATGTCCCATTACTTCGTCAGTGAAGCAAAGGGGGTGTGTGGTGCCTCTATATCAGGCCAAGTCGTGACGTAGCTCGGATGGAGTTCGTCTATAGTTTTCGGCCTGGACGTGGTTACGTTTGTCACGCTCGGCCAGATGGCCATCGCCGCGCATCGGGGCAAGCCCCCGCGATCCATAAATTGATCTTGTCTGGCCTGCTCTATTTTCCAAGTCACGCCGCAGGTCATGTGTGTATCCCTGAGCTGTTGTATTTCCGTTTTTATGGTGAGGAAGTGTGGGCTGGTGTTCGGCTCGAGGTGTCGCTTTATCTCGGCCATGTGGTGGTCGGTCAGCCGCATTGTGCCTTGGTAGGACGGGCTCTGTCGCCTCGTCATCAAACTGTGGTAACAGTTTGCGCTTCGGGTAGCTTTTGGTTGGGTGCTCGAGTCCATATTCCTGGCTCCCAGGACATCAGTCCATCTTTCGTTGAGTAGATCTTGATCAGCTTGAAGCTGCTGCTACTTCTGTTTCAGGCTCCTTGCAGTGGCTATTAGCCGGCGCTTAAAGCGCTCCTACTCGACGGGCTCCTCGGGCATGATAAAGTCTTTGTCGCCATGGCTCACCTTGTCCTCGAAGAGCGGAAGGTGATTATTGTCCTCCGCGTCTTCATTCGTGGCATGTTCATCAGAGCTAGCTTGCCCATCCTCCCGTTCATCTTGTTCGGAGGTTGGTTCGACGGGGTCTTCATTGTCTTCAGCGTCGTCCGGATTATTGTTTTCTCCTGTGACGGTGTTGCTGTTTTTACTACGGCGTGGCTTAGAGCGGCGCCGCTGACGTCGGTGCTTTGGCTGTATCTCAGGAGGTTTATCCTCGACTGGATTTTCATTGTCGCCGTTGTTTTCTTTGGGTGTATCCACCATGTATATGTCGTACGAGGAGGTGGTTGTCCAATGCCCTGTATGTGGTGGTTCCTGCTCCTCTCTGACATCGTCGTCCATACCGTCGATGTCTTTGGAGTCGTAATCAAGCATGTCGGTTAAGTCGTCGACAGTGGCTATAAAGTGGGTGGTGGGTGGGGAACAGAGTTCTTCGTCGTCCGCTTCCCATTCGAGCCAGACATAGTTCGGCCAAGAGTCCCCCGACAAGGAGAGGGATTTCAATGAGTTTAACACGTCGCCTAGAGGTGAGTGTTGGAAGATGTCCGCGGAGCTGAACTCCAAGATCGGAGCCCAATCAGGTTCGATGGACACGGATGCATGCGGTCCAGAACCTATGGCCGGAGATGAGTCCGAGGTTCCGATGACACAAGCCTAGCTCGATGTTGGGTGTATGTGCAGCTCGAGCGTAGCTGAGTCTGCAGCTGCCATGGTGGGGTTAAGCTTCCCGTCTTCGGACGACGCGGTCTGCTCCGGATCTAAGGCCAGAGCGGTTACAGGTGCGATCTCCTGAGCATGGCCAGATGACAGATTTTGGTCATGTTCATCGTGGTGGTAGGAGATGGCCGTCATGGGCTCGAATCCGTCGAAGATCAAGTCTCCACGGATATTGGCCACAAAATCCAGGCTTCCAAATCTGACCTAATGGCCAGGGGCATAGCTATCGATCTTCTCTAGATGGCCAAGCGAGTTGGCCCGCAGTGCGAAGCCGCTGAATGCGAAGACCTGTCCGGGGAGAAAGATCTCCCCTTGGACTACGTTGTTGTAGATGATTGATGGAGCCATCAAGCCTTCTGGTGATGATGCAGCGGAACTCTCAATGAAAGCACCAATGTCGGTGTCAAAACCGGTGGATCTCGGGTAGGGGGTCCCGAACTGTGCGTCTAAGGCTAATGGTAACAGTAGGCGGGGGACACAATCTTTACCCAGGTTCGGGCCCTCTCTATGGAGGTAATACCCTACTTCCTGCTTTATTGATCTTGATCAATATGAGTATTACAAGAGTTGGTCTACCATGACATCGTAATGGCTTAACCCTAGAAGTCTAGCCTATGAGATTATGATTGTTGTCCTACAGACTAAACCCTCCGGTTTATATAGACACCGGAGGGGGCTAGGGTTACATAGTCAGTTACAGAGAAAGGAATCTACATATCCGAATCGCCAAGCTTGCCTTCCACGCAAAGGAGAGTCCCATCCGGACACGGGACGAAGTATTCTATATTGTATCTTCATAGCCCAACAGTCCGGCCTACGTATATAGTCCGACTATCCGAGGACCCCTTAATCCGGGACTCCCTCAAAGACACCACATGAGATATGGACCGGGAAGAGTCCTGGTTTGTCTTTTCCAAAAATTTGGGGTTGTGAAGCATTTGTCAAGCGACTTATGTCAGACAAGCTTACACCCAAGTCGAATAAATGCATATCTGTGGGATATCCGAGGGAAACCTTGGGATATAGCTTCTACAACTGTGAAGAGAACAAAGTGTTTGTTGCTCAGAACGGGGTTTTCCTTGAGAAAGAGTTTCTCAATCGGGAGGCCAGTGGGAGGACGGTCCGACTCGAAGAAATTTGAGAACCACTCGGGGACGACTCGGCTGGTGATGAGATCATACCAGAGTCAGTCAGGGAACCCATAGTGGAATTGGCACTAGAACCACAGAGGTCGGAAAGATTGCCAGAGTGGGTAATGTATTGTTGCTAGAAAAAGACAAGCCAGCCACATATGCAGAAGCGATGGTGAGCCCAGATTTGAGGCATGGCTGGAGGCCATGAGATCCGAGTTAAAGTCCAGGGATGAGAATCAAGTATGGGACTTGGTTGATCCGCCGCCTGGCATAACAGCCATTGGTTGCAAATGGGTCTTTAAGAACAAAACCGATGTGGATGGAAATGTTCAGATACACAAAGCTTGGCTTGTCGCTAAGGGTTATGGACAAGTTCAAGGAATTGACTATGACGAGACTTACTCGCCGGTAGCAATGCTGAAGTCGGTGAGGATCGTACTAGCTATAGCTGGATATTTCGATTACGAGATATGGCAGATGGATTTCAAGATGGCTTTCCTTCATGGAAGTTTAATCGAGGACGTGTATATGATACAGCCTGAGGGTTTTGTCGATCCGACTAGCACTAGTAAAGTATGCAAGCTCAAGAGATCCATTTATGGGTTGAGGCAAGCATCTCGGAGCTGGCATATTCGTTTTGATGAGGTCGTCACTGGTCTTAGTTTCATCAAAAGCAAAGAGGACGCTTGTTTATACAATAAGTTAAGTGGGAGCTCAATAGTGTTTTTGATCTTGTATGTGGATGACATATTGTTGATCGGGAACGATGTTTCGATGCTAAACTCGGTCAAGAAATCATTGAACGGCAAGTTTTTGATGAAGGACCTTGGTGAGGCAGTGTATATTTTAGGCATTAAGATCTATAGAGATAGATCGAAGAGGTTGCTCGGCTTAAGCCAGAGCACGTACATAGATAAAGTGTTGAAGCGGTTCAACATGAGTGAGGCGAAGAAAGGGTTCTTGCCACTCTCACATGGTATAAGGCTAAGCGAGACTCAGAGTCCTTCGACATCTGATGAGCGATGCAGGATGAGTAGGATTTCGTATGCCTCGGCAATCGGATCCATCATGTATGCAATGATATGTACAAGGCCCGATGTTGCTTTTGCAACAAGCCTAACAAGTAGATACCAGACCAACCCAGGTCAGAGTCACTGGGTAGCGGTAAAGACTATTTTGAAGTACCTGAAAAGGACTAAAGAGATGTTCCTGTTGGGGAACGCGATAATTTCAAAAAAAATCCTACGATCACGCAAGATCTATCTAGGTGATGCATAGCAACGAGAGGGGAGAGTGTGTCCACGTACCCTCATAGACCAAAAGCGGAAGCGTTTGAATGACGCGGTTGATGTAGTCGAACGTCTTTGTGATCCAACTGATCCAAGTACCAAACGTATGGCACCTCCGCGTTCAGCACACGTTCAGCTTGATGACGTCCCTCGTGCTCTTGATCCAGTTGAGGACGAGGGCGAGTTCCATCAGCACGACGGCGTGGCAACGGTGATGATGATGCTACCAGCGCAAGGCTTCGCCTAAGCACTACCATGTTATTGATTGAGGTGTGTAATTGTGGAGGGGGGGCACCGTACACAGTTAAGAGAAACTTGTGTGTCTTTGGGGTGCCCCCTGCCCCCGTATATAAAGGAGGGAGGGAGAGAGGTCGGCCCTCTAGGGGCGCGCCAAGTGTATGGATTCCTACTAGGACCTCCAAGTCCTAGTAGGAATCCTTTCCCTTTTAGGAGTAGGAGAGAAGGAAAGAGAGAGGGAGTAAGAAAGGGCAAGGGGGGTTGTCAGTGTCAAAACCGGTGGATCTCGGGTAGGGGGTCCCAGACTGTGCGTCTAAGGTCGATGGTAACAGGAGGCGGGGGACACGATGTTTACCCAGGTTCGGGCCCTCTCTATGGAGGTAATACCCTACTTCCTGTTTGATTGATCTTGATGACTACGAGTATTACAAGAGTTGATCGACCACGAGATCATAATGGCTAAAATCCTAGAAGTCTATCTTGTATGATTATGATTGCCTCTGTGGACTAAACCCTCTGGTTTATATAGACACCGGAGGGGCTAGGGTTACACAAAGTCAGTTATACAGAAAGGAATCTTCATATCCAGATGCCAAGCTTGCCTTCCACGCCAAGGAGAGTCCCATCCGGACACAGGTGAGAGTCTTCGGTCTTGTATCTTCACAGCCCATCAATCCGGCCCATGTCAATAGGCCGGACGCCCGAGGACCCCAAAATCTAGGACTCCCTCAGTAGCCCCTGAACCAGTCTTTCAATGATGATGAGTTCGGCGTGCAGATTGTCTTCTGTAGGATCGAAAGTATGTCTAAAGGGGGGGTGATTAGACTACTTGACCAAATAAAAACTTAGCCTTTTCCCAATTTTAGTCTTTGGTAGATTTTAGCAACTGTAGCATGAGTCAAGCAATCTTAACACAATTCAAGCAAGCATGCAAAGATTATATGAGCAGCAGAAAGTAAAGCATGCAACTTGCAAGAATGCAAAGGGAAGGGTTTGGAGAGTGCAAACGCAATAGGAGACACGGATGTTTTTGTCGTGGTTCCGATAGGTGGTGCTATCGTACATCCATGTTGATGGAGACTTCAACCCACGAAGTGTAACGACTGCGCGAGTCCATGGAGGGCTCCACCCACGAAGGGTCCATGAAGAAGCAACCTTCTCTATCCCACCATGGCCGTCGCCCACTAAGGACTTGCCTCACTAGGGGTAGATCTTCACGAAGTAGGCATCTCCTTGCCCTTAAAAACTCCTTGGTGCAACTCCACAATCTTGTCGGAGGCTCCCAAGTGACACCTAGCCAATCTAGGAGACACCACTCTCCAAGAAGTAACAAATGGTGTGTTGATGATGAACTCCTTGCTCTTGTGCTTCAAATGATAGTCTCCCCAACACTCAACTCTCTCTCACAGGATTTGGATTTGGTGGAAAGAAGATTTGAGTGGAAAGCAACTTGGGGAAGGCTAGAGATCAAGATTCATATGGTAGGAATGGAATATCTTGGCCTCAACACAAGTGTAGGTGGTTCTCTCTCAGAAAATGTAAGTTGGAAGTGTAGGTACGTTCTGATGGCTCTCTCCACGAATGAAGGGTGGGTGGAGGGGTATATATAGCCTCCACACAAAATCTAACCGTTACACACAACTTACCAATCTCGGTGGGACCGAATTGAGAAACTCGGTCGGACCGATTCAGCAAATGATGTGACCGTTAGGATTTTCGGTGGGACCGACATGCAACTCGGTAGGACCGATATGGTTAGGGTTAGGGCATAACGTAATCTCGGTGAGACCGATTACACAAACTCGGTGAGACCGATTTTGGTAATGGACACACAGAGGGTTGGTCAGGCAAACTCGGTGGGACCCATTCGCTCATCTCGGTGAGACTGAAATGTTATGAAAGGGAAACAGAGAGTTTGCATTGTAATCTCGGTGGGCCCGATCGCTCATCTCGGTTTGACCGAAACGTTACGAAGGGAAACAGAGAGATTACAATCCCATCTCGGTGAGACCGAGATCCCTATCGGTGAGACCGATTTGCCTAGGGTTTGTGGCAGTGGCTATGACATCTGAACTCGGTGGCGCCGGATAGAAAGAATCGGTGGGGCCGAGTTTGACTTTTGCTTTAGGTCATATGTGGATGTGAGAAAGTAGTTGATGGCTTTGGAGCATATCACTAAGCATATTGAGCAAGAAAGCCATTAAGCAACACCTCATCCCTCCTTGATAGTATTGGCTTTTCCTATAGACCCAATGTGATCTTGGATCACTAAAATAGAAAATGTAGAGTCTTGAGCTTTGAGCTTGAGCCAATCCTTTTGTCCTTAGCATTCTTGAGGGATCCACTTTTCTCATCCATGCCATGCCAATCATTGAGCTTTCCTAAAATATTTATCTTGAAGTAGCATTAGCTCAATGAAATATATTTTGTTAGGAATTACCAAAACCGCCCAGGGATAGTTGCACTTTCAATCTCCCCCTTTTTGGAAATTGATGACAACATATAGATCAAAGCTTCGACAAATGATAATAAGATTGAAGAAAATTGTCGCTTTGAGAAGTATGTGAAAAGTAAGAGCTCCCCCTAAATTTGTGCATTATTTAAAATTTGCTTTGGACTGCAAATGCACAAAGAATTAGAATCATGGGTTACTCTTCCATGTCACATACATCTTGGTGGAGCGCTCAAAATGACAATAATTAAATACATGCACTCATCACCAAGCAAAGTGAATGATCATATAGAGATATAAAAGGATAATGTCATCCAACAAGCATTAAGGTAGCATATGATCAAACACATGATCATCCAAGAATCTCACAAAAGGCATAGAGTATTAAGCAAACAAGCAAGCAAATAAAGTTCAACCACCAAAAAGACAAGAGAGAACAAAAGCAACACTCTCTCTCGAAGCCTATGACTTATACATTTTTCTCCCCCTTTGGCAACAAGTTACCAAAAAGTTCATAGAAAATGCATAGTGCTAAACGACTCTCAGGCTTGGTCTTCATGGGATGGTGTAGAGATGGCTCCTTGGACGAAGACTTCTGTTGATGTAGCTGGAGCTGGTGGAGAGGGTGCTGGAGCTGGATGTACTGAAGTTCTAGCTGGGGCAGATGATGTAGCCCTGGTGTCTAGAACAGGCACTGCAGCAGATCTCTGTCCTCTGGGCACTCTAGCAAAAGCATCAGTAGTTAACTTGCCCTTCTTCTCCTCCACTTCCTCCTGAAGTTGCTCAACTGCAGTCTGGATCTCTGTCACTTTGACATCAAGAGCATAGAACTTCTGCTCTATGATTCTCTCCAAGCTCTCTTGATTTTGAGTCAGGGTGGCCAAGCCCTTCTCAATCCTCAGAGTGGAGGCAATCAAGTAGCCTAGCTGATCTTGCTTGCTCTTCAGGAAGATCTCAGATGCCTCTTCAGCAGTTGGCATCCTTGCAGCCTTCTCAGTCCTTGCCTTCTCCTTCTTCTCTTGTGCTTGCACTGAAGATGGTTCATTTTCATCCATCACAACTGTGTTGTCCTCAAAGTCAGGGTAGATGGGCATGTGTTCCAAGAGATATGTGCATGTGCCCATCTTGGAGTTTATAAGCTCCTGAATCTGTGGGGCATACCCACAACTCCTCTGCTGATCAGCAGCAGTCCTTTTGATCATTTCCACAATCAGGCTCATGACTTTGAACTTCTGAGGCACATCAAATATGTGAAGCAAATTAATTGCATGGCCTCTGATCATCTTGTGATCACCTGACTTGGGCAGCAAAGTGCGCCTTAAAATCCAGTTGATAGTGGGCAGTTCTGACAAAAGATAGTGTACAGATCCAAACTTGTGTGTGTCAAATGCAGCATCTGGGATCTCTCTATACATGTGATCCATGGAGTTGTGATCTTTCTTCTTCTTGGCATATACATCCAAGTCATCCTAATTTTCCTTTGGAGCATTGATCAGTTCAGACCATTCCTCAACTGTTGACTGGTACCTTGTACCCTCAGACATCCAGACTATCCTCCCATCTGGGTAGAAATGAGTTGTGGAATAGAACTGCATAATGAGCTCATCATTCCACTTTGTGAGCTTCTTCCCAACAAAGTCTACTACTCCACAAGACTTGAAACGGTCATAAACTCCAGGATAGTGCTCTTCATTTTTCCTGATGTACTCCCATTCAACCCATCTCATATCACAGACTATGGGATTCTTGTCAAGCAGCACTGTCTCATAGAAGTCCTGTTGTTCCTTAGTATGGAACTTGTAGTCCACAGCAATTCTTCTTCTGACAGCATAGGGGTCGGTCAATCTCCACTGTCTCAGACCTACATCCTTCCTGAGCTTCATGTCTTCTGCAACTGGGTGAGCATCATTATGATCTGGGATTTTGGGCTTCAACTTCCTCAAGACTAGTGAGTCTTCATCTTCTTCTTCAGCTGCTTCAGGCACTGGGGCCTTGTTCTTCTCTGCAGATGGAATATTTCTGTTATTCCTCTTGGGTGCAGACTTTGGTTTTGGTGCAGCAGTCTTAGGAGCATCTTTGGGCTTAGATGGAGCAGCCCCTGATCTAATAGCATCTCCCATTAGCTTTTGAGCTTTAGGAGCTGGTGTTGCAACCTCTTCCTCTTCTTCTTCCATCATGGAGGGCTTTCCAACAACCCTGGCCATGGTCTTCTTGACCCTTTCTTTCCTTTTCTTCCCTTCTGCAGCAGCCTCTTTGGGTTCAGATTCCAAAGTTACTTGAGTAGAGGCTCCGGCTTTAGACATGGGAACTATTCTTGCAGGTGCTTTGGTCTTCATACCAGGCTTAGTGGCAGCAGTTGTGCCATATTCCTTCTTCAACACCTTCTTCTTAGATGTGGCCTCATCCTCAACAGCCACATAGTCCTCATCCTCAGAATCTGAGGTTCTCTTCTTCCTGGCCCTTGTGGCTGCCTTTGGCAAGTTGCTGGGTGTGCTCCTGCTGCCCTCATCTGAGGTACTGGAGGGACTAGTGCCCTCACTCATGTGAACTTGCTCCTCATACTTGTTCTGACTGTCACTCTGATCTGACATGATGCAAACACTAACAATAGACCTTGTGAATAGATATAGATGAGGTAGAATGGATGAGCATCACAAAGCACAGAGGTTTTTGCAAAAAAAGATTGAGTCAAAAACTTAGTTTTAGTTTTCCACAGAAAGCATTTCGGAGCTACCGATTTGTAAACTCGGTGATACCGAAGCAGCTTTTGGAACCTAAACTAGTGAACTCGGTCAGACTGAGTCACAGTTCGGTGGCACCGAGACTGCTAGGGTTTCACAAAGTCCTGAACTCGGTCACACCGATTTGCAATTCCCGGTCAGACCGAGAATCACATGTGCACTGGCCTGAGCCAAATCAGTGGGACCGATTTCCACAACTCGGTCGGTCCGAGATGAGTTCGGCGGAAACCTAACCATAAATTTTCAATCCAAAACTAATCTACGGAGTGTTTTCATTGGATAGGAAGTTCTCAATCGTGGCAAGATACATGGCAATGCAATGTGCTAGGAATCGGAGTGAGGAATAGCACAAAGTTTCAAATCCATACCCTAGTTCGGTGATGGATTTGCTACGGCGAAGACGATTCCCGTTGACGGCGGTGGAGACCAGTGGCTGGAGGTCGCTGGCGACGAGAAGGATGATCCGGAGACCCGAGGAGGCAGAGCAGGCAGTGCGCGGGCGAAGAGGTTCAAAAAATTTCCAAATTTTGGCCCGGGAGTATATATAGCCTGACCTTGCCGATGTGACGAGTGGAACTACTCAGTGGCACCGAGATGCATAACTGCAAGCAGTTACTGCAACTCGGTGTGACCGAAAAGTTCAAATCGGTTGCACCGAGATGGAAAACCTTGATCAACTTAGTGAACTCGGTGTGACCGAAATCGATTTCTCGGTCAGACCGAAATGCACAAAGAGATTTTGGAAGTTTAAGTCTATGATGAATTGGGGACTCCGAGTGCTCCTCACACAGAGTGGTTCGAATCTGACTTGATCAAACTTTGTGATGTAGCATGAATAGAGTTTGAGACAAGAAAACCATATACGGCTAGAGAAGGTTCTTAGGCATTCTTGTCCATCCACTTGGCAAAAGAAAAGAAACAAAACAATCAAAACTACAAGTGGATGTCCTCGAATGAGTAAATATGCAACCAACATGCTCACACAATAAAATGGCAAATGAAATATGTGGCAAAGCATGCACAACCATTCTAGCATCTATCAAGCAATTGGCAATGACTAGGTCATCTATATATGAGTATATTGACTAAGGAGTCAAATGAGAACATTTGATCATAGGTCATACTCATCGTTTTAAGCACAAGTGGGGTTACCATTTTTACAAAAAGCATTGTTGTGTTCACACCATTAGAGTTGCTTTAGCTCAATTCTTGAGTAAAGCTCCCCCTAGATGTGAGATCCCCCCTAAGAGGGATGAACTAACCTTGGGTTTTGTCGATAATGACTTCATGTAGGTGTTGAAGATGTGGATGCTCAACGTTGATGTAAATCATTTGGAGCAATCCTTTGGAGTGAGTTGCACTTTCAATATCTACATGGGTTAGTCCCACAAGGAATGAACAAGGATATCCATAGACATAGAGTGATGCATACACCAGATGATGTCCATGAAAGCATTAGGTTACCTTGTCCCTTGTCTTACCAACAAGAGGGTTTGTGACTCCTTGAACTAGTGCAAGATGTGGAAGTTGATTGCACTTGTTCTTGCCAAAATGATAAGAGTGTAGTATGTTGGCGGAGTCACCCTCAAGAGCTCTCTAGTTCTTCTTCTTCGGGATCCACATCATCTTGATGGGAATCCTTGGAGTTGTAGTTGTACTTGATGAAGTAGAACTTGATGTAGTCTTGGGAACCCACTTGACCAAGGCCTTAGGAGCTTCTTCAAATGCATCAATCTCCTCTTGAAGCTTGTCCTTGCCTTTCTGCTTGTGGTCTTGTGGTGGAAGATCATCTTGAGCTTGTGTCCCTTTGAAAGAAGTAGGATCATACTTCTCTTGTTGAGGAACAAACTTCGTCTTGGGGTATTGATCTTCTTCCCACTCAACTCCATTGGCATTGAACTTTCGTTCAAAACCAACACCTTGGTTCTTCCGGTGCCTTCCTTGCTTGCGTACAATTTCCTCGAATTGCTTACTCCCGGCAAGGCTCTTGTAAACACCTTTCTCTATGATTCCCTTCAATAAGCTATTTTCTTGCTCAAGTGTAACTTGGCTAAGAGAATCATTAGTGGAATCAAGAGAACTACTAGAAGCAACAACATTGGATTTAGCATGATTATTGTTACTACTAGAGGAAGAATCTTTCTTGTTCTTGTTACTAGACTTGACTTGAGGCATGTAAGTAGATAAGAGTAAACGCTTGGCAATGTAAGAAGAACTTTTCTTGCGAAGATCATCATTGATTGCCTTTAAGAACTCATGCTCTTGCTCAAGGTTGAGCTTTTCAAAGCGTAACTTCTCATGAGTCCTTAAAAGTTCTCGATGATCTCCTAAGATAGTTTCATGAGCTAACTTAAGAGTGTTTAGTTCTTTAGTTAGGAGCTCAATATTCTCCTTATCATTGTCATTCGTGTTATCTTGATTAGCATGATTAATTGACGTTTCATCATAGTATTCATCACTAGAGTTGTCAACAAGTAAATCATCATCACCTAACAAGTCATCTTCATCACTATTGAAATCAACATACTCGGGGTGTGATACCTTTGGGCCTTTAGCCATGAAGCATCTTACAAGTCCTTCATTTGGTGAGTCAAATATGTCGTAGGAGTTGGTTCATGCAAGTGCTAGACTGGAAACACCTTCATCTTGAGTATGGTTTGAGTCGGAGTGATAGCTTCTCTCGGAGTGATGGTCGGAGTCGGAGCCGGATACCCATTCACCAACATGAGTGTGATGTCTTCATTTTGTGTAGCTCCTTGATGACTTATCTTTCCTTTCCGAATCCTTGCTTCCCGGGATGTTCTTCGTTCATAACGATCATCTCTACTCCTCCTCTCTCTTGGTGGTGATTCTTCTCTTCTACTTCTTCTTTTAGGAGAATCTTCTCTTCTTTTGTAGGGTGTCGTACACTCATTGGAATAGTGTGCGGGTCTTTCACAATTGTAGTAATTACGCTCATGACTAGAAGATCTTTTGTCATTGTAGGACCTTGACTTGGAACTTCTTTCCTTGCTTCTACTCTTGTAGAACTTGTTGAAGTTCTTCACCATTAGGCTCAATTCTTCATTGAAGGTTTGTTTCTCACTTGATGCTGTGGGAGCTTCACATGAGGCTTTGTAAGCACCACTTGACTTGTTGTGGAGCTCCTCCTTATCCTTGAGTGACATCTCATGAGCAACAATTCTTCCAATGACTTCCGTTGGCTTGAGATCTTTGTAATTGGGCATCATTTGGATCAATGTGCACACGGTATCATATTTTCCATCCAAGGCTCTTAGGATCTTCTTGATGATGAATTTGTCGGTCATCTCTTCACTTCCTAAGCCGGCAATCTCATTTGTGATGAGAGCAAGCCTAGAGTACATTTCAGCGACACCTTCACCATCCTTCATTTTGAACTTGTCAAGCTGACTTTGAAGCACATCCAATTTGGATTCCTTGACGGAGTCGGTACCTTCGTGCATGTCAATCAAAGTATCCCAAATTTCCTTTGCATTCTCAAGACGGCTGATTTTGTTGAATTCTTTGGGGCACAATCCGTTCAAGAGGATATCACATGCTTGAGCGTTGTATTGCAGCATCTTCAACTCTTCCGCGGTAGCTTGACGGTTTGGTTCTCTCCCATCAAAGAATTCACCTTGCAAGCCAATACACACAATAGCTCAAATGGCGGAGTTATGTCCAAGAATATGCATTTTCATCTTATGCTTCCAACTAGCAAAATTAGTACCATCAAAGTAAGGACCTCTACGGTGGTAATTTCCCTCGCTAAACGCCATACTCTCCTAGGTTGTGAAACCAAGGCTATGACCACCAAAAGCTATGGAGATCAGAGAAAATGGAGACCAAAGCTCTGATACCACTTGTAGGATCGAAAGTATGTCTAGAGGGGGGGTGATTAGACTACTTGACCAAATAAAAACTTAGCCTTTTCCCAATTTTAGTCTTTGGCAGATTTTAGCAACTTTAGCACGAGTCAAGCAATCTTAACACAATTCAAGCAAGCATGCAAAGAGTATATGAGCAGCGGAAAGTAAAGCATGCAACTTGCAAGAATGTAAAGGGAAGGGTTTGGAGAGTGCAAACGCAATAGGAGACACGGATGTTTTTGTCGTGGTTCCGATAGGTGGTGCTATCGTACATCCACGTTGATGGAGACTTCAACCCACGAAGGGTAATGGCTCGCGAGTCCACGGAGGGCTCCACCCATGAAGGGTCCACGAAGAAGCAGCCTTATCTATCCCACCATGGCCGTCGCCCACGAAGGACTTGCCTCACTAGGGGTAGATCTTCATGAAGTAGGCGATCTCCTTGCCCTTACAAACTCCTTGGTTCAACTCCACAATCTTGTCGGAGGCTCCCAAGTGACACCTAGCCAATCTAGGAGACACCACTCTCCAAGAAGTAACAAATGGTGTGTTGATGATGAACTCCTTGCTCTTGTGCTTCAAATGATAGTCTCCCCAACACTCAACTCTCTCTCATAGGATCTGGATTTGGTGGAAAGAAGATTTGAGTGGAGAGCAACTTGGGGAAGGATAGAGATCAAGATTCATATGGTAGGAATGGAATATCTTGGCCTCAACACAAGTGTAGGTGGTTCTCTATCAGAAAATGTAAGTTGGAAGTGTAGGTTCGTTCTGATGGCTCTCTCCACGAATGAAGAGTGGGTGGAGGGGTATATATAGCCTCCACACAAAATCTAACCGTTACACACAACTTACCAATCTCGTGGGACCGAATTCAGAAACTCGGTCGAACCGATTCAGCAAATCATGTGACTGTTAGGATTTTCGGTGGACTGACATGCAACTCGGTAGAACCGATATGGTTAGATTTAGGGCATAACGTAATCTTGGTGAGACCGATTACACAAATTCGGTGAGACCAATTTTGGTAATAAGCTAACCAGAGAGTTGGTCAGGCAAACTCGATGGGACCGATTCGCTCATCTCGGTGAGACCGAAACATTACGAAAGGGAAACAGAGAGTTTACATTGCAATCTCGGTGGGACCGATCGCTCATCTCGGTTGGACCGAAACATTACAAAGGGAAACAGAGAGATTATAATCCCATCTCGGTGAGACTGAGATCCCTATCGGTGAGACCGATTTGCCTAGGGTTTGTGGCAGTGGCTATGACATCTGAACTCGGGGGCGCCGGATAGAAAGAATCGGTGGGGCTGAGTTTGACTTTTGGTTTAGGTCATATGTGGATTTGAGAAAGTAGTTGAGGGCTTTGGAGCATATCACTAAGCATTTTGAGCAAGAAAGCCATTAAGCAACACCTCATCCCTCCTTGATAGTATTGGCTTTTCCTATAGACCCAATGTGATCTTGGATCACTAAAATAGAAAATGTAGAGTCTTGAGCTTTGAGCTTGAGCCAATCCTTTTGTCCTTATCATTCTTGAGGGATCCACTTTTCTCATCCATGCCATGCCAATCTTTGAGCTTTCCTGAAATATTTATCTTGAAGTAGCATTAGCTCAATGAAATATATGTTGTTAGGAATTACCAAAACCACCCAGGGATAGTTGCACTTTCATCTTCGGCATTGCAAGGTGGGTTCTTCCTCCGATTACTTCAAAGTACCTGACTTAAAGAGCAGTATTTGGCTTTTCTTTAATGTCGCGCCCGTCGGCTTCCACACCTTCATGACTTTAGCTTCCACGTGTCGAGCGAATACGAGAGGTCGGGGTATTTTTGCACATACTACCCTGACCATATAAGAAACTTGTCTATTTAAAGAGAGAGAGAGATCTTCAGATCCATTCCACACTAAGCGAGGAATCCTCAGAGCTTGCCAGTAGAAACCATCCCAACATGTCTAGCGCTCCTAGCTCTTCTTCCCATTCCCACGGCCCGGGAAAAGGCAATTGGGAAAAGTGTTCCATATCCCACAGTCAGCTAGTGAAGCTGCAGACACAGGGATTTCTTCCCCCCGCGGATCTAGTCCTTGTTCGAGCCAGATTGGCTTCCTTCGACAGTGGGGCTCAGGCAGAGAATTTTCCCAATCCATCCAGGGGGAACGAGTGTGCTTCATCCCCTACTTGTTGAGAGGCGTTGGATTTCCAATCCACCCATTCCTCCGAGGGCTTCTGGACTATTATGGCCTCCAACTGCACAATTTCACTCCTGCCTCCATCATGCACATCGCGGGTTATGTTGCTCTTTGTAAGCTATTTCTGGGTTGTGAGGCCCATTTTGAATTATGGAGGAAACTATTCTTCCTCGTCCCTCGTAGCCAAGAGGGATCAATATTTGAAGTGGGCGGAGCCGAGGTATGGCGCATCGCCGGGACCGGATACCTGTCCGACACACCGAAGAAGGCATCCGAAGAGTGGACTTCCGAAAGCTTCTATATCAAGGACATCGCCCTTCACGACCCAATCCGAATGGGTCTTCCCGAATTTTCAAGCATTCCGTTGAAGAGACACCATAGCAGGCGCCCTGGAGCCTCGGGGAGGAAGATAGTGCGGAAGTTCGTTAACTGATGAGTAAGATAAAGATGCTTGCCCAGTCCGGATTATCAATGGTCGAGGTAATGGAGACCTCCATAGTACGAGGGGTTTAGCCACTCCAATACAGAAGGCTTCCCATGTGGCACTATAATGGGGAAGATGATGCCTCCCGCTGTGGTCGGAAGGGTTCGGACACCCCCGCTGCTTTGGCCAAAATACTGGCCGAACTATACAATCCTCCCAGTTGGGTGAGTTCCAATCCACTACTCTACTCAATTTACTCCCTGAGTCACTTTCCATGAACATTCATCCGTCCATTTGTAACAGGAATGGCGAAATATCACCAAGGGGCTCCACAGCCCCGCACCACAGCCAAATTACCACAACCAGGACCTTGACCCCGGATTCAAAGAGGATCCAGATATATTCGTGGAGCTCGAGGATGGAGTGTTTTACCAGGCGAGCCATGATGACACGGAAGTGGCCATCACCGCCAACTATCCCAGTCTTCTCCCTGCCTCACATGTAAGTAATCAGGAGACCTCTCCTCCGAAAGAACTTCCTCATTCTGCATCACCCACCGCACTATCTCGTGCTCCAAAGGGGAGGCGCTCGGCGCGCCACGCTGCACCTGAGGCGACTCACAAGAGACTGGCGCCTATGCCGGGCAGGCCTTCAAAGAGGAAGGCAAATGAAAACACGGCCGAGCCTTCATCAAAGAGGTATGGTTTTTCAAATATGCTCCTTGGCCGTCACATTGAAGTGTGACACCGTCCGTTGTGTCTTATCAGGAAAAGCATTCGCCAGACTATGTCCGGGGGTCCTGCCGGTCATGCCTCTACCAGCCAGATTCCAGACCTTGTCTCAAGGATCGAGGCTGACGCGGGAGTGACACCGGATTGTCCTTCTGAAGAGGATTCGGATGATGTATTCGTCACAAACTCTGAAGTGGAAAGTGCCATGAATCATCGGCGCCGGCAGGCCGCTCTTTGCGACCCCGGTTTATCAGAAGAGACATTCAACGCCTTCAGCTCGGCTGATGAATACATCGGAGCTGCTCGAGATGGGCTTACCAGATCCACAGACCAGTATTTGAAAGATATGCGGGTAAGTACACATTTCTACAAATCTGATAATTATATACCAGTAGCCCCCGAGACTTGAAACAGTTGGTACAACTAATTTAAGGATCATTGAATGACCATGTGCTCACAGAGAAGAACAACCTATTGTCTCAAGAGCTGGGAAAGTGTCGGACCCAGCTAGCTGCTGCTACCACCGAACTGGAGAAATCCAAGAAGGCAGTGCCTGGTAATGTTTCCCTCCATCAACAAAACATAATCATATACCAGGAATATTAACACAGGTGCATACCTTATGGCAGAATCGCCAGATCATCCAGGAAAGGCACAGAAAGTCGCACAAGCGGGTGAACCAGAAGCCAAAAGGCAACTGGCTGTGGGCGAACGTATACTGACACGGGTCAGGGAGGAGAAAAACAAACTCCAGGATTCCAACACCCAGCTAGGCGAAGAACTAAAAGATGTGCGGGCCCAGCTGGCTGACTCCGTGAAGGAAAATAAGAGGCTGCGAGGCAGCATATTTAGTATGTGTTCAAACTTACCTCCGTATAATTCGGCGAGGAGAGGTACTGACAGAGTTATGTCTGTAGGTATGCTGACCAGCCGTCCCGAAGAGGAGATGTCCAGATCTTCGGGCGATCTGCTAAAAGAGTTGTCGCAAATGCACGAGAGAGCTCGGCAGGCGATGCAAAGTGTCGCCAAGGCCTTATGGCCATCCGCCTCCCCTCTAGGAAGTATGGAGGAGCTTGTACAGCTACTCAAGGGAGCGCGGCGGCGCTTCCGATTATGGAAGATCTTGGCCTGCCAGGAAGGTGCGCGGGAGGCCTGGGCCATGGTGAAAACACGGTACACCAAGCTCGATCCAAACCATATGGCCCAGCTCGGACCTTTAGGGTCAGATGGAAAAGAAATTCCCGTTAGTTTGGTATATGATCAGGTAAAAGTGGCCGCCAAGTATTCCCAGCAGGATTGTAAGCTAGATAGCCTGTTAGATGGCATAGAGGAAGAAGTTTTTGAGTCCAAGTGACTATGTACTTCAATTGACAAATTTATCCCTAGCTGGATTGTAAAACCATTGTCATGGCGGACCTTTTCGCTTCGACCTCTGGACCTGAAGGTGCGGAGTGTTTCTGAATACCCGCTCGTTAATATAGACTAGGGTATGCGTGGAAACCAGGTGTAGGGGTCATAGTTGATTGAACAGACAAGTGTCCGGCTTGCTATGTTATATTACATTGTGATTGTAAGAAACATCTTCCAGAGAGAATAGTTCCGTTAAGGGTTCCTTTCCCTGGGTCAGCATGCGTTATCGTGCATGTCCAAACTGTGATTGAAAAATCTCAGCATACGTAACATCTGGGGGTTCATAGTGTAATGAGTAAAAAATATCTTTAGTCCGCCGACCGAGTATTCCCTTAAGAACGCTAGCTTTAGGCTTCACCCAGTCTGAGGTACACATCCGGATGACCTGGCAGTAACAATCGTAGAGGTGCTCCCTTTATGCCCTAGCCGAACTAACAGGAACGTAGGGCATAAGCATAGGAGCCAGGCAACCCAGCTTGGCCAAAACTGAAGTCATATCGATGCATATAATGGCGAAGAAAAGGTACATACGCGGAAAAGACACATATGTGGTGAGCTTAATGCTTGGAAAATAATAAAATAAGCTTATGTACAAGAAGCCCCCATGTATAATGGACGTGCATATTTGAGGATGTGTACATTGTAGGTGCACGGTTTAGCCGTACAATAGCTTTAAGGCTAAAAAGGTGAAACGAGAGGGAATAAATAAATAATGAAAACAAAAGGGGGAAGGAGACGAACGAAGAGTTCGGTGCTAGGCATAGAATCTTCGGAGTCTGGCCGTGTTCCATGGGTTCGGCTCTAGGCGATTGTCTGATGCATCACGCAGGCGGTACGCTCCTCCAATGAGAACTTCGTCAATGATGAATGGACCCTCCCACTTGGGCTTGAGTTTGTCCTTTTTCTTCTCCAACAAGCGTAGAACAAGTTAAAATTCTTGGCCCGTACTTCTCTGCTTTGATATCTACGGGCCTTGATACGTCCATTTTGCATCATGCTTTTATATCGATATTTATTGCATTATGGGTTGTTATTACATATTATGTCACAATACTTATGGCTATTCTCTCTTATTTTATAAGGTTTATCATGAAGAGGGAGAATGCCGGCAGCTGGGATTCTGGGTTGGAAAAGGAGGAAATATTGCAAACCTATTCTACACAACTCCAAAAGTCCTGAATCTCCATGAAAGTCATTTTTGGAATTCATAAGAATTATTGAGCGAAAGAAGTATCAGAGGGGGCCCACACCCTGGCCACGAGGGTGGGGGGCGCGCCCACCCCTACTGGGTGCGCCCCCCTGCCTCGTGGGCCCCCTGGTAGCCCTCCGGTGCTCATCTTATGCTATATGAAGTCTTTTTCACTGGAAAAAATCATAAGCAAGCTTACGGGACGAAACTTCGCCGCCACAAGGCGGAACCTTGGCGGAACCAATCTAGGGCTCCGGCGGAGCTGTTCTACCGGGGAAACTTCCCTTCGGGAGGGGGAAATCATCACCATCGTCATCACCAACGATCCTCTCATCGGGAGGGGGTTAATCCCCATCAACATCTTCACCAGCACCATCTCCTCTCAAACCCTAGTTCATCTCTTGTATCCAATCTTTGTGCCCAAACCTTAGATTGGTACCTGTGGGTTGCTAGTAGTGTTGATTAGTCCTTGTAGTTGATGCTAGTTGGTTTATCCGGTGGAAGATCATTTTTTCAGATCCTTAATGCATATTAATACTCCTCTGATCATGAACATGAATATGCTTTCTGAGTAGTTACGTTTGTTCCTGAGGACATGGGTGAAGTCTTGCTATTAGTAGTCATGTGAATTTGGTATTCGTTCAATATTTTGATGAGATGTATGTTGTCTCTCCTCTAGTGGTGTTATGTCAATGTCGACTACATGACACTTCACCGTTATTTGGGCCTAGAGGAAGGCACTAGGAAGTAATAAGTAGATCATGGGTTGCTAGAGTGACAAAAGCTTAAACCCTAGTTTATGCGTTGCTTCGTAAGGGGCTGATTTTGATCCATATGTTTCATGCTATGGTTAGGTTTACCTTAATACTTCTTTTGTAGTTGTGGATGCTTGCAATAGGGGTTAATCATAAGTGGGAAGCTTGTCCAAGAAAGGGCAGAACCCAAGCACCGGTCCACCCACATATCAAATTATCAAAGTAATGAACGCGAATCATATGAGCGTGATGAAAACTAGCTTGATGATAATTCCCATGTGTCCTCGGGAGCGCTTTTCTCATTATAAGAATTTTTCCAGGCTTGTCATTTGCTACAAAAAGGATTGGGCCACCTTGCTGCACCTTATTTACTTTCATTGCTTGTTACCCATTATAAATTATCTTATCACAAAAATATCTATTACCTACAATTTTAGTGCTTGCAGAGAATACCTTACTAAAAACCGCTTGTCATTTCCTTCTGCTCCTCGTTGGGTTCAACACTCTTACTTATCGAAAGGACTACGATAGATCCCCTATACTTGTGGGACATCAAGACTCTTCTCTGGCGCTATTACCGAGGAGTGAAGCGCCTTTGGTGAGTGGAACTTGGTAAGGAAACATTTATATAGTGTGTCGAAATTTACTGTCACTTGTTACTATGGAAACTAATCCTTTGAGGGGCTTGTTCGGGGCATCTTCGCCCCGACCAGTAGAGCAAATATTTGCTCCTCAACCTACTGAACCTACTGAAAATGCTTACTTTGAAATTCCTTCGGGTATGATAGAGAAACTGCTAGCTAATCCCTTTGGAGGAGATGGAACATTGCATCCCGATTTACACCTTGTCTATGTGGATGAAGTTTGTGGATTATTTAAGCTTGCAGGTATAGCCGATGATGTTGTTAAGAGGAAGGTCTTCCCTTTATCTTTGAAGGGAGATGCATTGACATGGTATAGGCTATGTGATGATACGGGATCTTGGGACTATAAACGATTGAAATTGGAATTTCACCAGAAGTTCTATCCTATCCATCTTGTTCATCGTGATCATAATTATATATATAATTTTAGGCCTCGCAAAGGAGAAAGCATCGCTCAAGCTTGGGGGAGGCTTAAGTCAATGTTATATTCATGCCCCAATCATGAGCTCTCAAGAGAAATGATTATTCAAAATTTTATGCTTGGCTTTCTCTCAACGATTGCACCATGCTCGATACTTCATGTGCTAGTTCTTATATGCTGAAGACTATTGAATTCAAGTGGGACTTATTGGAAAGAATTAAACGTAACTCTGAAGATTGGGGTTCCGACGATGGTAAGGAGTCAGGTATGACACCTAAGTTTGATTGTGTTAAGTCTTTTATGGATATCAATGCTTTTCATGGACTTAGCACTAAATATGGACTTGACTCTGAGATAGTAGCTTATTTCTATGAATCTTTTGCTACTCATGTTGATCTCCCTAAGGAGAAGTGGTTTAAATATAATCCTCCCATTGAAGTGAAAGTAGTTGCACCTGTTACAGTTGAAGAAAAGATTATCACTTATAATGATCCTATTGTTCCTACTACTTATGTTGAGAAACCACCTTTCCCTGTTAGGATAAAGGATCATGCTAAAGCTTCAACTGTGGTTCGTAAGAGTAATACTAGAACATATACACCTCCTGAGCAAATTAAAGTTGAACCTAGTATTGCTATGGTTAAAGATCTCTTGGCTGATAATATAGATGGGCATGTTATTTACTTCTGCGAGGAAGCTGCTAATATTGCTAGACCCGATGCTAAGATACATAGACCTGTTGTAGGCATGCCTGTTATTTCTGTTAAAATAGGAGATCATTGTTATCATGGCTTATGTGATATGGGTGCTAGTGCTAGTGCAATACCTATTTCCTTATATAAAGAAATTATGCATGATATCGCACCCACTGAAATAGAAGATATTGATGTTACTATTAAGCTTGCAAATAGAGATACTATTTCACCAATTGGGATTGTTAGAGATGTTGAAGTCTTGTGTGGGAAAGTTAAATACCCTGCTGATTTTCTTGTTCTTGGTTCCCCACAAGATAGCTTTTGTCCCATTATATTTGGTAGACCCTTCTTGAATACCATTAATGCTAGGATAGATTGCGAAAAGGATGTTGTTACTGTTGGTCTGGGGGATACTACACATGAGTTTAATTTTGCTAAGTTTCATAGACAACCCCATGATAAAGAATTGCCTAGTAAGGATGAAATTATTGGTCTCGCTTCTATTGTCGTGCCTCCTACTGATCCGTTAGAATAGTATTTGCTAGACCATGAAAATGATATGTTTATGAATGAGAGAAGGGAAATAGATGAAGTATTCTTTAAACAGGGTCCTATTTTGAAACACAACTTGCCTGTTGAAATCCTAGGGGATCCTCCTCCACCCAAGGGTGATCCCGTGTTTGAGCTTAAACCATTACCTGATACTCTTAAATATGCTTATCTTGGTGAAAAGAAGATATATCCTATTATTATTAGTGCTAACCTTTCAGAGCAGGAAGAGGAAAGATTATCGAAAACTCTGAAGAAGCACCGTGCTGCTATTGGATATACTCTGGATGATCTTAAGGGCATTAGTCCCACTCTAGCCAACACAAAATTAAATTGGACGAAGACGCCAAACTAGTTAGAGATCATCAACGACGGTTAAATCCTAAGATGAAGGAAGTGGTAAAGGAAATATTAAAGCTCCTTGAGGCAGGTATAATTTATCCCGTTGCTCATAGCGAGTGGGTAAGTCATGTCCATTGTGTCCCTAAGAAGGGAGGTATTACCATCGTTCCTAATGATAAAGATGAATTGATCCTGCAAAGAATTATTACAGTTTATAGGATGGTAATTGATTTCCGCAAATTAAATAAGGATACTAAGAAAGATAATTACCCTTTACCTTTTATTGATCAAATGCTAGAAAGACTATCCAAACATACACATTTTTTATTTCTAGATGGCTATTCTGGTTTCTCTCAAATACCTGTGTCAGCGGATGATCAAGCAAAGACTACTTTTACTTGCCCTTTCGGTACTTTTGCTTATAGACGTATGCCTTTTGGTTTATGTAATGCACCTACTACCTTTCAAAGATGCATGATGGCTATATTCTCTGACTTTTGTGAAAAGATTTGTGAGGTATTCATGGATGATTTCTCTGTTTATGGGTCCTCTTTTGATGATTGCTTGAGCAACCTTGATCGAGTTTTGCAGAGATGCGAAGACACTAGTCTCGTCTTGAATTGGGAGAAGTGCCACTTTATGGTTAATGAAGGCATTGTCTTGGGGCATAAAATTTCTGAAAGAGGTATTGAAGTTGATAAAGCTAAAGTTGATGCTATTGAAAAGATGTTGTGTCCCAAGGACATTAAAGGTATAAGAAGTTTCCTTCGTCATGCCGGTTTTTATAGGAGGTTCATTAAGGACTTTTCTAAAATCTCTAGGCCTCTAACTAATTTATTGCAAAAAGATATTCCTTTTGTCTTCAATGATGATTGTGTAGAAGCATTTGAAATACTTAAGAAAGCTTTGATTTATGCACCAATTGTTCAGCCACCTGATTGGAATTTACCCTTTGAAATTATGTGTGATGCTAGCGATTATGCTGTAGGTGCTGTTCTAGGGCAAAGAGTTGATAATAAATTAAATGTTATTCAATATTCCAGTAAAACTCTAGACACTACTCAGAGAAATTATGCTACTACTGAAAAATAATTCTTAGCAGTTGTATTTGCTTGTGATAAGTTCAGACCTTATATTGTTGATTCTAAAGTAACTATTCACACTGATCATGCTGCTATTAAATATCTTATGGAAAAGAAAGATGCTCAACCTAGACTTATTAGATGGGTTCTCTTGCTCCAAGAATTTGATTTGCATATTATTGATAGAAAGGGAGCTGAGAACCCCGTTGCAGACAACTTGTCTAGGTTAGAGAATGTTCTTGATGACCCACTACCTATTGATGATAGCTTTCCTAATGAACAATTAGCGGTCATAAATGCTTCTCGTACCGCTCCATGGTATGTTGATTATGCTAATTACATTGTTGCTAAATTTATACCACCTAGTTTCACATACCAGCAAAAGAAAAAGTTCTTTTATGATTTAAGACATTACTTATGGGATGACCCACACCTTTATAAAGAAGGAGTAGATGGTGTTATTAGACGTTGTGTACCTGAGCATGAATAGGAACAGATCCTATGCAAGTGTCACTCCGAGTCATATGGAGGACACCACGCTGGAGATAGAACTGCACATAAGGTATTGCAATCCCTATTTTTATTGGCCTACTCTCTTCAAAGATGCCCGTAAGTTTGTCTTGTCTTGTGATGAATGTCAAAGAATTGGTAATATTAGTATATGTCAAGAAATGCCTATGAATTATTCTCTTGTTATTGAACCATTTGATGTTTGTGGCTTTGATTATATGGGACCTTTTCCTGCCTCTAATGGGTATACACATATTTTAGTTGTTGTTGATTACGTTACTAAGTGGGTAGAAGTTATTCCAACTAGTAGTGCTGATCATAACACCTCTATTAAGATGCTTAAAGAAGTTATTTTTCCGAGGTTTGGAGTCCCTAGATATCTCATGAATGATGGTGGTTCACATTTTATTGATGGTGATTTTCGTAAAATGCTTGCTAAGTATGATGTCAACCATAGAATTGCATGTCCATATCACCCACAGTCTAATGGTCAAGTAGAACTTAGCAATAGAGAGCTCAAATTAATTTTGCAAAAGACTGTTAATAGATCTAGAAAGAATTGGTCTAAGAAACTTGATGATGCTTTATGGGCTTATAGAACTGCATATAAGAATCCTTTGGGTATGTCTCCATATAAAATGGTTTATGGAAAAGCATGTCACTTACCTCTCGAACTTGAACATAAGGCATATTGGGCTATTAAAGAGCTCAACTATGATTCCAAACTTGACGGTGAGAAGAGGTTATTTGACATTAGCTCACTTGATGAATGGAGAACCCAAGCCTATGACAATGCCAAGTTGTTTAAAGAAAAAGTTAAAAGATGGCATGACAAAAGGATACAAAAGCGTGAGTTTAACGTAGGTGATTATGTTTTGCTTTTCAACTCTCGTTTAAGATTTTTTTGCAGGAAAACTTCTCTCTAAATTGGAAGGTCCTTACGTTATTGAGGAGGTTTATCGTTCGGGTGCCATAAAAATCAACAACTTTGAAGGCACAAGTCCGAGGGTGGTGAACGGTCAAAGAATCAAACATTATATCTCAGGTAACCCTATAAATGTTGAAACTAATATTGAAACTGTAACCCCAGAGGAATACATAAGAGACACTTTCCAGAATGTTTCAGACTCTGAAAAGGAATAGGTATGTGGTACGGTAAGTAAACCGACTCCAAAACAATTCTAATAGCATTTTTTCTCTGTTTTGGAATATTTAAGAAAATAGGAAAATAAGAAGTAGTCCGGGAAGGACACGAGGCCTCCACGAGGGTGGAGGGCGCGCCCACCCATACTAGGCGCGCCCCATGCCTCATGGGCACCTCGTGTGCTCTCTGGACTCTGTATTCTTGCATGATACTTATTTTGGTTGGTAAAAATTCATTATATAATCTCCCAAAGGTTTTGACCACCGTATCATGCAAAAATCCTCTGTCTTTGTTTCGAGTTGTTTCTGTCGTAGATTAGAGCAATATGTCATCCCAGGATTCGGATGGATAAAGCTATGTGGCTGATTACCTTGCATACCCTAATGTCTAGGGGACTTGGAGCATGGTGGTTGGACCAATGAGGAAGAGGAAGACTACGAGCCTAAGGGAAAGGAGGAGACAAGCTCAGACGAAGATGAAGTCTCGTTACCTCAACCTGGGGACATGCATGTGGAGTTTAAAAAGTCAAGCCTCCCTGATAGGGCAAAGAAACCCAAGATCGAGTTTATCCCTTTTTGTCTCTTGCAGGAAAAACAAACAGGGACTATGCAAAAGGATATTAAGCCTTGAGCAGGAGATCGATGATTTAAGGGAGCAAAATTCCATTCTCAAGCGCAAGTTAAGGAAGAAGCCTACATCATCAACAACACCTTCTTCACCACCTCCGAGGATATAATCACATGGGTATGTGCACTCCCCTTGGCAACTGCCAAGCTTGGGGGAGGTGCCCCAGTGTCGTATCACCATCACACTCCTATCTTTACCGTTTTTCTTAGTTCGACCCCTTTAGTAATATCTTGATCTAGTAGAATAAAGTTTTGGTATGATTTAGTTTTGAGTTTTGCTTTGTGATCCCTCTATGTAATCGAGTCCGTGAGCTATATATAATAAAGATTAGTGTTGAGTCAAGGGCTTTGCTATCTTGCCATGATCTTAAGTGCATAAAAAAATAAAAAGAATAAAAGAGTTCATATTGATCTTATGGATAGTAATGACTTCACATATAGAGAGTATGAGGCTTAAAAGTTGTTGAGAGTTGACAAACATAGTTTTGGCCATTGTTGCAATTAATAGGAAGTAATAAAGAAAGAGAGGTTTTCACATATAAATACACTATCTTGGACATGCTAAAGAGTTGATGTTGGACAAGGAAGACAACGTAATGGGTTATGTTTTCTCACATCTCAGTTAAAGTATATTGTCATGGATCGTCCAACATGTTGAGCTTGCCTTTCTCCCTCATGCTAGCCAAATTCCTTGCGCCAAGTAGAGATACTACTTGTGCTTCCAAATATCCTTAAACCCAGTTTTGCCATGAGAGTCCATCATACCTACCTATGGATTGAGTAAGATCCTTAAAGTAAGTTATCATGTTGCAAGCAATAAAAATTGCTCTCTAAATATGTATGACTTATTAGTGCGGAGAAAATAAGCTTTATATGATCGTGTGATATGAAAGTAATAAAAGCGACAGACAGCATAATAAAGGTTCATATCACAAGTGGCAATATAAAGTGACGTTCTTTTGCATTAAGATTTTGTGCATCCAACCCTAAAAGCACATGACAACCTCTGCTTCCCTCTGCGAAGGGCCTATCTTTTACTTTATGTCTTTTACATTATGCAAGAGTCAAGGTGTTCCTCACCTTTCCCTTTTTCATTTTATCCTTTGGCAAGCACCTCGTGTTGGAAAGATCCTGATATATATATCCAATTGGATGTAAGTTAGCATGAACTATTATTGTTGACATTACCCTTGAGGTAAAACGTTGGGAGGCAACACTATCGACCCCTATCTTTCTCTGTGTCCGATTAAAACTCCATAACATTAATATTGCGTGAGTGTTAGCAATTGTGAAAGACTAAATGATAGCTGAGTATGTGGACTTGCTGAAAAGCTCTATTCTTGACTCTTTCCGATGTTATGATAAATTTCAATTGCTTCAATGACTGAGATTATAGTTTGTTAGTTCTCAATGAAGTTTCTGAACCATACTTGACATTGTGAACAGATTGTTACTTGAGCATAAGAAATCATATGACAAAATAAATATATGTTGCTGTTATAATAATGATCATGATGGCCCCATGTCCGTATTTTATTTTTATCGACACCTCTATCTCTAAACATGTGGACATATTTTTCGATATTGGCTTTCGCTTGAGGAAAAGCGAGGTCTAAGCTTGGGGGAGTTGATACGTCCATTTTGCATCATGCTTTTATATTGATATTTATTGCATTATGGGTTGTTATTACACGTTATGTCACAATACTTATGGCTATTCTCTTTATAAGGTTTATCATGAAGAGGGAGAATGCCGGTAGCTGGGATTCTGGGCTCGAAAAGGAGCAAATATTGGAAACCTATTTTGCACAGCTCCAAAAGTCCTGAAACTCCATGAAAGTCATTTTTGGAATTAATAAGAATTATTGAGCAAAAGAAGTATCAGAGGGGGCCCACACCCTGGCCACGAGGGTGGGGGCGTGCCCCCTGCCTCGTGGGCCCCTTGGTGGCCCTCCGGTGCTCATCTTCTGCTATATGAAGTCTTTTTTCCTAGAAAAAATCATAAGCAAGCTTACGGGGCGAAACTCCGCCGCCACGAGGCGGAACCAATCTAGGGCTCCAGCGGAGCTGTTCTGCCGGGGAAACTTCCCTCCGGGAGGGGGAAATCATCACCATCGTCATCACCAACGATCCTCTCATTGGGAGGGGGTCAATCTCCATCAACATCTTCACCAACACCATCTCCTCTCAAACCCTAGTTCATCTCTTGTATCCAATCTTTGTACCCAAACCTCAGATTGGTACATGTGGGTTGCTAGTAATGTTGATTAGTCCTTGTAGTTGATGCTAGTTGGTTTATCCGGTGGAAGATCGTTTGTTCAGATCCTTAATGCATATTAATACTCCTCTGATCATGAACATGAATATGCTTTGTGAGTAGTTACGTTTGTTCGTGAGGACATGGGTGAAGTCTTGCTATCAGTGGTCATGTGAATTTGGTATTCGTTCGATATTTTGATGAGATGTATGTTATCTCTCCTCTAGTGGTGTTATATGAACGTCGACTACATGACACTTCACCATTATTTGGGCCTAGAGGAAGGCATTGGGAAGTAATAAGTAGATGATGGGTTGCTAGAGTGACAGAAGCTTAAACCCTAGTTTATGCGTTGCTTCGTAAGGGGCTGATTTGGATCCATATGTTTCATGCTATTGTTAGGTTTACCTTAATACTTCTTTTGTAGTTGTGGATGCTTGCAATAGGGGTTAATGGTAAGTGGAATGCTTGTCCAAGAAAGGGCAGTACTCGAGCACCGGTCCACCCACATATCAAATTATTAAAGTAATGAACGTGAATCATATGAGCGTGATGAAAACTAGCTTGACGATAATTCCCATGTCTCCTCGGGAGCACTTTTCTCATTATAAGAATTTGTCCAGGCTTGTCCTTTGCTGCAAAAAGGATTGGGCCACCTTGTTGCACCTTATTTACTTTCATTTCCTTGTTTCCCGTTATAAATTATCTTATCACAAAACTATCTATTACCTACAATTCCAGTGCTTGCAAAGAATACCTTACTGAAAACCGCTTGTCATTTCCTTCTGCTCCTCGTTGGGTTCGACACTCTTACTTATCGAAAGGACTACGGTAGATCCCTATACTTGTGGGTCACCAGGCCTGTTGTTGATAAAATGCGAAACGGGCTTTTGCGATGTCGCGCTCCTCCTCCAGGGCATCTAAGTTGTCCTGCCGATCAAGCTCGGCCTCTCTCTCTTCAGACATGCGCACTCGAGGTGAGTCATGAATAATGTCGCAGGGTAACACAACCTCTGCACCGTACACCAGGAAGAAAGGTGTATATCCGGTAGTGCGGTTGGGCGTGGTCCGCAGCCCCCAGAGTACGGAGTCGAGCTCCTCTACCCAGTGCTTGTCTGATTCTTTCAAAGACCGCACTAGTCTGGGCTTAATGCCGCTTATAATAAGACCATTGGCGCGTTCGACTTGACCGTTTTATTGCGGGTAATAGATGGAGGCATAATTGAGCTTAATGCCCAGATTAGCACACCAGGTTTTCACCTCATCAGCTGTGAAATTAGAGCCGTTATCGGTGATGATGCTGTGTGGAACACCATAACGGTGCACAACACCGGATATGAAGTCTATCACTGGTCCGGCTTCGGTCGTTTTAACTGGTTTGGCCTCTATCCACTTAGTGAATTTATTAACCATGACCAACAAATATTTTTTCTTATGGCTTCCAGCTTTAAGGGGTCCGACCATATCAAGCCCCCAGACCGTGAAATGCCAAGTGATGGGGATTGTTTATAGAGCGGTGGGCGGCATATGGCTTTGGTTGGCGAAAAGCTGGCATCCGACCCAATGTTGGACAAGGTCCTGTGCATCTGCTCGAGCCGTCGGACAATAGAAACTGGTACGGAAGGCCTTGCTTACAAGGGCCCGAGATGGGCGTGGTGACCACCGAGACCAGCATGAATTTTAGCCAAGACTTGCCGCCCTTCTTCTTTGGAGATACATCTTTGAAGTACTCCGGTAGCGCTTTTCTTGTAGAGTTCTTCGTCGTGAACCTTGTAGGCCTTAGAGCGCCGGACAATGCAGTGCGCCTCATTCTGATCCTCAGGGAGTTCTCGCCTATTAAGGTAGGCCAAGAAGGGTTTGGTCCATGTGGCATTGACTGCCATGATGAGATGGGCCGATGGTGTTATTTCGGTCGCTGAGCCCCCGATGATATCGGTGTGTTTGAAATCTGGGGTTATAGTCGGATCCGGATTGGTGTTGCCGCTCTCCCCTTGCCACACCACGGATGGCTTGAAGAGCCTTTCCAAAAAGATGTTAGGTGGCACGGGGTCGTGCTTGGCACTGATGCGAGCGAGGACATCCGCTGCTTGATTACTTTCTCGAGCCCCTCGAACCGAGCCAACAGTTTGAGAATGGCGTTATGGTAAGCCGCCATATTTGGATCTTTGGCATCAAAATCTCCTTTTATTTGAGATATTGCGAGGTTTGAATCCCCGCGCACTTCCAGGCGTTGTATACCCATGGAGACAGCCATCCGAAGACCATGCAATAAGGCCTCGTATTCGGCTGCATTGTTGGAGTCTGTGTATAATATTTGGAGTAAGCACTGAACTGTATATCCAGTGGGGGATGTTAGAACAACGCCAGCTCCTAAGCCTGCCAACATTTTGGAGCCATCGAATTGCATAACCCAGTTGGAATATTTGTCGTACTCTTTAGGGAGTTCGGCCTCCGTCCATTCGGCGATGAAGTCGGACAGTACTTGGGATTTAATGGCCCAGCGCGGTCTGTATGTTATGTCGAATGGGAGGAGCTCAATGGCCCACTTGGCAATCCGGCCCGTGGCATCGCAGTTATTTATTATATCATTGAGTGGTACTTCGGAGGCCACCGTTATTGAGCACTCCTGAAAGTAGTGTCGTAGCTTCCGTGATGCCATGAAGACCGCATATGCTTTTTGGTAATGAGGGTACCGGGATTGCATGGTGTGAGGAAAGTGGATACGTAGTATACCGGCTACTAAAGCGGGAATTTGTGTCCGTTCTATTCTCGTTCAACGACGAGCACCGCACTTACGACTCTGTGTGTGGCCGATATGTATAATAACATGGGTTCGCCGACGTTCGGCGTGGCCAAGATTTGGTTGCTCGCTAAAAGAGCCTTTATTTCTTCCAGTCCAGCCGTTGCCGCGTCCATCCACTTGAAGTGATCGGTGCGTCGGAGAAGGCAATAGAGTGGCAATGCCTTTTCTCCTAGCCTGGAGATAAAGCGGCTTAAAGCTCCCACACATCTGGCTAGTTTTTGAACTTGTTTAAGGTCTGTTGGCATAGCCAACTGTGACAAAGCTCAGATTTTAGCTGGGTTTGCCTCAATTCCTCTATTGGAAACGATGAAGCCCAGCAGTTTTCTAGCGGGAATGCCGAAAACACACTTTCCGGATTGAGCTTGATGTCATATGTACGGAGGTTGTCGAATGTAAGACACAGATCGTCTATTAATGACTCGATGTGTCTAGTTTTGATGACTACGTCATCCACATATGCTTCAACTATCTTGCTAATTTGTTTCTCCAGGCATGTTTGAATCATGCGTTGGTAGGTGGCACCAGCATTTTTGAGCCCGAAGGGCATAGTGTTGAAGCAGAAAGGCCCATATGGGGTAATAAATGCCGTTGCGGCTTGATCGGACTCCTTCATCTTGATTTGATGGTATCAGGAGTATGCATCGAGGAAACACAGTGAGTCGTGTCCTGCGGTAGCATCGATAATCTGGTCGATGCGGGGGAGGAGGAAGGGATCCTTAGGGCAGGCCTTGTTGAGGTCTTTGAAATCGACACATAGGCGCTAGGATTTATCCTTCTTCGGTACCATCACCAAGTTTGCTAGCCAGTCCGGGTGTTTTATTTCTCTGATGAATCCGGCCTCAAGTAACTTGGCTAGCTCCTCCCCCATAGCTTGTCGTTTGGGTTCTGAAAAGCATCGCAGTGTTTGCTTAACCGGTTTATATCCCTTCAACATATTGAGGTTGTGTTCGGCCAGCCTGCGTGGGATACCTGGCATATCAGAAGGGTGCCAGGAGAATATGTCCCAGTTTTCACGTAGGAACACTCGCAGTGCAGCATCAACCGTTGGGTCCAGCTATGCCCCGATGGATGCTGTCTTCTTCGAGTCCGTTGGGTGGACTTGGAATTTGACTATTTCGTCTGCTAGTTTAAAGGAGGTGGATTTGGGTCGCTTGTCCAGGATTACGTCGTCCCTATCCACCATGGAGCGTAATGCGGTTAACTCTTCGGCCGCGAGGGCTTCAAACAATGCCTTGAGGTTCAGGGTTGCGGTTTTCTTTTCAATGCGGAGTGCTATGTCCGTATCACTGGCAAGAGTGATAATACCGTTGGGCCCGGGCATCTTGAGCTTCATGTACCCGTAATGGGGTATAGCTTGGAAGTGTGAAAATGCATCTTGCCCTAATAAGGCGTGATATCCACTATTGAAAGGGGCCACTTGAAAAGTTATCTCTTCGGACCGATAATTCTCCGGCGTGCCGAATACCACATTGAGTGTGATTTTTCCTGTGCAGCGCGCCTCATGACTAGGAATGATTCCTCGGAAGGTCGTGCTACTTTGCTCAATGCGGCTCCTGTCTATTTCCATTTTGTTGAGAGTTTCCTCGTAAATGAGGTTTAGTCCGCTGTCGCCGTCCATGAGCACTTTGGTAAGCCGAAAGTCGTCCATGATTGGACTGAGGACCAATGCGGCTGGTGCCCGGACTGTCCTGAATTTGGTTTGTCACTGGCATTGTAAGTTATGGTCGTGTCATTCCAGGGGTTTATTGCTGCGACTTGGCAGACTTCAGCGAGGCCGCGGAGTGCGCTTTTGCGCCTATTGTTTGAGGCGAAAGTCTCGAAGACCTTCAATACTCTAAGGCCGTCGTCTTCCGTGGGATTTTGCTCTGCGGTATTTTTGGTGAGGAGATCCTCGCCGCTTTTGGCCACTTGCTGGAGTATCCAACATGCTCTAAGGCTGTGGATTGGTATGGTATCCAGTGTTGTGTGTATTTTGCATGGCCTATCGAGCCATCCCTCCAGAACGGTTCTGCGCCCCGTAATGGGCTTTGATTTCTTTACTATTGGATTGGGCGACCAACAAGGGTGCGTCCTTTTTGCCCAGACGAGGGGTTGAGTGGAAACCGGTGGCTCCCAAGGAGCTGCCTGAGTTTTCCAGGTGCTTTCCATTGCGCAGTACTTCTATACTATGGTTGCCAAGTCAGCAAAGTGTAATACATGACGGCGGTTAATGGCATTGAGGATTCCCTCGTCCATGCAATTGTTGCAGAATAATGAGATCGCGTCTTCATCGCGGCAGTCTTTGATTTTGTCTTTGGCAAGGAGGAATCTGGCCCAAAAGTGATGGACCGTTTCTTGAGACTGCTATCGTATGTGCATAAGATCGCGTATATCTGGGTGCGTGGGTAGATTTAAGTCCGAACTGATATGTCCCCAATGTATATACTTTTCCAAACACTTTTGCCCTTATTTTGGACTCTAACTTGTATGATTTGAATGAAACTAACCCGGACTGACCCTGTTTTCAGCAAAACTACCATGATGTTGTTTTATGTGTAGAAAACAAAAGTTCTCGGAATGTCCTGAAAATCCACGGAGGCAAGTTTTGGAAAATATAAAAAATACTGGCGAAAGAATCAAGACCAGGGGGCCCACACCCTGTCCACGAGGGTGGGGGCGCACCCACCCCCCCCCCCCTGGGCGCGCCCCCTGTCTCGTGGGCCCCCTGAGGCTGCGCCGACCTCAACTCCAACTCCATATATTCCGTCTCGCGGAGAAAAAATCAGAGAGGAAGTTTCATCGCGTTTTACGATATGGAGCCACCACCAAGCCCTAATCTCTCTCAGGAGGGCAGATCTGGAGTCCGTTCGGGGCTCCGGAGAGGGGGATTCGTCGCCGTCGTCATCATCAACCATCCTCCATCACCAATTTCATGATGCTCACCACCGTGCGTGAGTAATTCCATTGTAGGCTTGCTGGACGGTGATGGGTTGGATGAGATTTACCATGTAATCAAGTTAGTTTTGTTAGGGTTTGATCCCTAGTATCCACTATGTTCTGAGATTGATGTTGCTATGACTTTGCTATGCTTAATGCTTGTCACTAGGGCCCGAGTGCCATGATTTCAGATCTGAACCTATTATGTTTTCATGAATATATGTGTGTTCTTGATCCTATCTTGCAAGTCTATAGTCACCTATTATGTGTTATGATCCGACAACCCCGAAGTGACAATAATCGGGATACTTCTCGGTGATAACCGTAGTTTGAGGAGTTCATGTATTCACTATGTGTTAATGCTTTGGTCCAGTTCTCTATTAAAAGGAGGCCTTAATATCCCTTAGTTTCCACTAGGACCCCACTGCCACGGGAGGGTAGGACAAAAGATGTCATGCAAGTTTGTTTCCATAAGCACGTATGACTATATTCGGAATACATGCCTACATTACATTGATGATTGGAGCTAGTCTATGTCACCCTATGTTATAGCTATTACATGAAGAATCGCATCCGACATAATTATCCATCACTGATCCAATGCCTACGAGTTTTTCACATCTTGTGCTTCGCTTATTTACTTTTCCGTTGCTACTGTTACAATTACTACAAAACTATTATCTTTACTTTTGCATGTTACCTTTATTATCATAGTACTTTGCTACTAAATACTTTGCTGCAGATACTAAGTTATCCAGGTGTGGTTGAATTGACAACTCAACTACTAATACTCAATAATATTCTTTGGCTCCCCTTGTGTCGAATCAATAAATTTGGGTTGAATACTCTACCCTCGAAAGTTGTTGCGATCCCCTACACTTGTGGGTTATCAAGACTAATTTCTGGCGCCGTTGCCGGGGATCATAGCTCTATTTTTTGAGTCACTTGGGATTTATATATGTTGATCATTATGAAGAACTTGAAAGACGAAAGAACCAAGATTTTTCCCTCAACTACGAGGGGAGGTAAGGAACTGCCATCTAGCTCTACACTAGATTCTCCTTCTGTTATGAGTAAGTTTGCGACACCTAAACCTGCTACTGCTATGAATTCTGATATGTCACATGTTATTGATGATGCCACTTCTTCTATGCATGATACTTATGATGAAACTACTTCTGTGCATGATACTACTGTGCCATTAGGTGAATTTCTTGATGAACAACTTGCTAGGGTTAGAGAGAATGAAATTATTGAAGATGCTATTATTGATGATAGTGATCATGAAAGTTCTCCCCCTGATTATGAATTACATGTTGTTCCTAAGGGTTATGTTATGAATGAGGAAGCTGCTAAAGCTATCTTTGCTTATAAAGATAGATATGATCTTAAAAAATTATTAGCTAAATGGAAGCAGCAATCTCTTAATGCTAGAATGAAACCTGACCCTGCTTTTGCTCCTTCACCTATCTGTGTTACTGATAAGGATTATGAATTCTCTGTTGATCCTGAGATTATTACTTTGGTTGAATCTGATCCTTTTTATGGCCTTGAATCTGAAACTGTTGTGGCACATCTTACCAAGTTGAATGATATAGCCACCTTGTTTACTAATGATGATAAATCTCGCTATTACTATATCCTTAAGATATTTCCGTTCTCATTAAAGGGTGATGCTAAGACTTGGTTTAATTCTCTTGCTCCTGGTTGTGTGCGTAGTCCCTGGGATATGATTTATTACTTCCCTGCTAAATATTTCCCTGCTCATAAGAAACAAGCTGCCTTGCGGGAAATATATAATTTTGCAAATCGAAGAAGAGAGTCTCCCACAAGCTTGGGGGAGGCTTCTCCGATTACTTAATGCTTTGCCTGATCATCCTCTTAAGAAAAATGAAATACTTGATATCTTTTATAATGGACTAACCGATGCTTCCAAGGACTACTTGGATAGTTGTGTTGGTTGTGTTTTCAGGGAAAGAACAGTCGAGAAGCTGAATTACTATTGAATAATATGTTGACTAATTAAAATAATTGGACTCTTCCTGAGGAAATTCCTGAACCAATTGAGCCAACTCTTGAGCTTATTCCTAAACCCACTCCGAAGAAGAGAGGTGTTCAATTTCTCAGTCCTGAAGATATGCAAGAGGCAAAGAAATCAATGAAAGAAAAAGGTATAAAAGCTGAAGATGTTAAGAATTTACCACCTATTGAAGAAATACATGGTCTTAATATACCACCTGTCGAAGAACCACATTGTCTTGATAACCCAACACAGGTAGTAAAGGTAAATTCTCTCTATAGATATGATAAAGTTGAAATTCCCTCTACTAAATTTCATAGCCCATGCTTAGATGAATTTGATGAATTTATGGCTAGACAAGAAAGTTTTAATGCTTATGTTGGTAGAGAATTAAAGAATAACGCTTTCGAGATAGGACGCGTGAGTGATTATATGGCTAGAGTTAAAGGTGAACTTAAACTCATTAGCAAATATGCTTCTATGGTTGCTACTCAAGCTGAGCAAGTACTTAAAGCTCAAAATGATTTGCTCGATGAATTAAATAATAAACATGATTTTGCTGTTAGAGTGGCTACTAGAACTGGTAGAATGACTCAGCAACCTTTGTATCCTGAAGGCCACCCTAAGAGTATCGAGCAGGATTCTCAGAGAAATAATTTAGAGGCACCTAGTTCTTCCAAAAAGAAGAAAAAGAAAGACAATAGGACTTTGCATGCTTCTAGTGAACCTGTTGTAGACACACCTGAGAATCCCAATGATATTTCTATCTCTGATGCTGAAACACAATCAGGTGATGAACATGAACCTAGTAATAATGTTAATGATAATGCTCATGTTGATGCTCAACCTAGCAAAAATAATGAAGTAGAAATTGAACTTGCTATTGATCTTGATAACCCACAATCAAAGAATCAACGTTATGATAAGAGAGATTTTGTTGCTAGGAAGCACGGTAGAGAAAGAGAACCATGGGTTCAGAAACCCATGCCCTTTCCTCCAAAACCATCCAAGACAAAGGATGATGAGGATTTTGAGCGCTTTGCTGAAATGATTAGACCTATTTTCTTACGTATGCGCTTAACTGCTATGCTTAAAGTAAACCCCTATGCTAAATATATGAAGGATATCATTACAAACAAAAGAAAGATACCGGAAGCTGAAATTTCCACCATGCTTGCTAATTACACTTTTAAGGGTGGAATACCAAAGAAACTTGGAGATCTGGGGGTACCAACTATACCATGTTCCATTAAAAGAAATTATGTTAGAACTGCTTTATGTGATCTTGGAGCCGGTGTTAGTGTTATGCCTCTCTCTTTATATCGTAGACTTGAATTGAATAAGTTGACACCTACTGAAATATCTTTGCAAATGGCTGATAAATCAATTGCTATACCTGTCGGTATTTGTGAGGATGTGCCTGTTGTGGTTGCAAATGTCACTATCTTAATGGACTTTATTATTCTTGATATTCCCGAGGATGATAGTATGTCGATTATCCTTGGTAGACCATTTTTCAATACTGCAGGGGCTGTTATTGATTGCAACAAAGGCAATGTCACTTTTCATGTTAATGGTAATGAGCATACGGTACACTTTCGGAGGAAACAATCTCAAGTTCATAGCATCAATTCTATTGGAAAGGTTCCAACTATTATTATTGGAGGTTTTGAATTTCCTCTCCCTAATGCCAAGATTAAGTATGATATTCTTATTGTTGGGGATGTTCATGTCCCCATTGAGGTAACTTAGTGTTATTCGAAATTTCTCCGGTTCCGTGTTATTCAGAATGAGTTTGTTAACAAGACTTGATCAACCTTGTTAGTGGATTCATTTTGATGATCATGAGATGGATGAAACTAGAAGGCACAACCTTCTGTACCCTCTTTTTATTTTCTGTTATTTAGAATAAATAAAGCAAAAATAGTATTATTTATCTGTTTTCTGAATTATCCATGCAATAAAAAATATCCCGAAAATAAAAGTGCTCCAAATGCCCTGCAAATTTAGTATGATTTTTTATGGAATATTTGAGGATTTTAGGCACTGAAATCACTGCAGGAGGGGCAAGCACCAGGCCACGAGAGTGGAGAGCGTGCCCACACCCCCTGGGCGCGCCCCCCTGTCTCGTGGGCCCCTAGTGGCCCCCCTCCACTTATGCCAACACCCACACACTCCATCTTCTTCCCAAAAAGATCCCCATCCAGCTCAAGCACGAGTTCTAGCTCATTTTGCTGCGATTTTCGATCTCCTTGCTCAAAGCTCCATTCACAAAACTGCTTTGGGAGATTATTGCTTGGTATGTGACTCCTCCATTGGTCCAATTAGTTTTTGTTCTAGTGCTTTATTCGTTGCAAATTTTTGCTGCATTGGTGACCCTGTTCTTGAGCTTGCATGTCAATATTATGAGGTCCCAAGTAATTCTAAAGCATGATAAAGGCTCTAGGCACTTGTAGGAGTAGTTGCTATCAATCTTGTTTAGTTTTATTCACTTTTGTTTTGAAGTTACTAAAATTTCAGAAATTTTCAGAAAATGTTAAGGAGATTTTTTAGGGGCTCTTCTAGCCAAGGCTCCCAGCAAAAACAAGCTAAAGAGAAGGAAAAGGCCAAGTATAATCTTCCTCGCATAGCGGAAGTACGACCGTGTGAATGGCCATGCGATAATTTCTTGAGAGAAGCTGGAATTTATGAAGACTTTTATTCTTTGATCGAGAATGCAGGCCTCACCGATTTCCTCCACGACCGGATCGATCAGTATCTCTTACTCACCAATACTTTCGTACAAAACTTTTATTATTATCCTAAGAAGTCACCGCCTTCAGTATCATTTCATTTATATGATGAATTCAAGGAAATGTCTTTACGTAATTTTTGCGCGATATGTAGGATACCCTTTGAAGGAAAATTAGATGAACCACATTGTAAAGATGTGGATAGCTTTGTTAACACTATCACTGTAGGGGATCCAAAGAAGGGTTCCGATGCGAGAATCTCTAGCATACACTTTCCTGTTTTATGCTACTTTGCCATATTTGCTAGTAGATGCGTGATTGGTCGTGGAAATACTGGAAACTTCAATGTTCCTGATATTATTATTCTTCACCATGCCTTGTTTGGAGATAATAGTTTTAGTATGGGTGTCGTCATTGTTAAACGGCTGAGCCTGAATCGTACAAAAGGCCCCATCTTTGGAGGTATCTATGTTGCACGTCTTGCTAGACATTTTGAGATACCTATTAGGCACCTTGAGAAACAGGAGACAAAATTGCCTCCTTACATTTTAGATTACAAGAGCATGGTAGCACATGAGTTCATTGTTGACAACAAAGATAAGATGCTCCTGTATAACCTGAGATTTAATAAGAAACATAATGAGACTATTATTTTGCATGTGCCTCTATTGTTTGATTTGATTGTAGATAATTTTCTTGTCACACCGGAAGCAGTGTACGCTCATCGAGGCCAAGCATCCACTCCAGAACCTGATCCCGAGCCGGAACCTGCACTGGACCCTTATCGAGCATCATCCTACCAGTGGGATCCCGAGGAGACGGCCAGCCAGTGGTATCCTAATTACACCCCTCAGTACATCGGGGAGAGTAGCCACGGTCCATGGCATTAGACCAACTTAGGCCTAAAGCATAAGCTTGGGGGAGTACGTATTTCTCACCGACTTTACATTCATGTTCACACACTATTCTAGTTGTCGGTGCTCATACTCTTTCATTGTATTATCCATGCTAGTTTAATTTTCTTTTTTCAGTTTTCTTCTTGTGTGTTTGATAAACCTTAAGAAAAACCAAAAAATAGTTAGTTTAATTTTCTTGCTTGTAGTAGTAATTAAATTGAAAACCCCCAAAAAGATTTATCATTCTTCTTTTTACTTGTTGCGAGCTTTCCCGTGTAAATAGTTTTATTTTCTTTTCTTTCCTTTGGGGGTCGAGAGTAGAAGATCATATTAAAAATGTTTAGTGGCTCTCATATGCATGATTGTTTATTTAATTTAGAGCTCATATTACTTTGTCTTCTCTCTTGAGTTGAATGCTTGCAGATTCCAGCTTAGTCCAATGCACGTGCACTATTATTATTATACACATCGTTCGGTCGTGCAAGTGAAAGGCAATAATGATGATATATGATGGACTGATTGAGATGAGAGAAAAGCTGGTATGAACTCGACTTCTCTTGTTTTTGTAAATATGATGAGTTCATCGTTCCTGATTCGGCTTATTATGAAGTAAACATATTTGCAATGACATTTAGAGATTCTAGTTGCTTGTGCCATGCTTGATTAGCTATGAGTTATAATGGTTTACCTTGCGTGCCAACATGCTATTAGAATGATTATGATGTGGTATGATGGGATGGTATCCTCCTTTGAATAAATTGAGTGACTCGACTTGGCACATGTTCACGCATGTAGTTGAAACAAATCAACATAGCCTTCACGATATTTATGTTCATGGTGGATTATATCCTACTCATGTTTGTACTTGGTGTGAACTAATTTCAATGCATGTTTATGACTGTTGTCGCTCTCTCAGTTGGTCGCTTCCCAGTCTTTTGCTAGCCTTCACCTGTACTAAGCGAGAATACTGCTTGTGCATCCAAACTCGTTAAACCCCAAAGTTATTCCATATGAGTCCACCATACCTTCCTATATGTGGTATTTACCTGCCGTTCCAAGTAAATTTGTATGTGCCAAACTCCAAACCTTCAAATGAAATTCTGTTTTGTATGCTCGAGCAGCTCATGTTTCAACTAGGGCTGCCTATATCTTCCATGCTAGGTGGGTTATTCTCAAGAGGAGTGGACTCCGCTCCTCATTCACGAGAAAGGGCCAGTGATCGGGATGCCCAGTCCCATGATCCAAAAAGATCAAAGCAAATCAATATTATTAAACAAAACTCCCCCAGGGCTGTTGTTAGTTGGAGGCACTCGTTGTTTCGAGCAAGCCATGGATTGATGCTTGTTGGTGGTGGGGGAGTATAAAACTTTTACCATTCTGTTTGGGAACTGCCTATAATGCATGTAGTATTGAAGGTAAAGCCATCTCATAGTTGTTGTGTTGACAGTGAAAGTATGCCTCTCAAAATGTTATTCAATCTCTATTTTAACATCGAGCTCTGGCACCTCTACAAATCCCTGCTTCCCTCTGTGAAGGGCCTATCTATTTACTTTTATGTTGAGTCATCGCCATCTTATTAAAAAGCACCCGCTGGAGAGCACACTGTCATTTGCATTACTATTGGTTTATATTGGGTATGACTTGACTAGATCTCTTTTACCATGAATTACAATGTTTAGTCAGTCCTTGATCTTTAAAGGTGCTCTGCATTTATGTTTTACAGTCTCAGAAAGGGCTAGTGAGACACCATCTTGTTATATCATGTTATGATTGTTTTGAGAAAGTGTTGTAATCCGAGTTTTATTATTATGGCTCGCTAGCTGATTGTGCCATTGATATGAGTAATTGTGAGACCTGGGTGTTATTGTGAGTATGGTTAGTTCATAATATTTGCTGAAACCTGAATGCTGGCTTTGCATGTTTACAACAACAAGAGCAAACAGAGTTTGTAAAAGTTTTTCTTTATCACTTTCAGTTTATGAACTTAATTGCTTGACGACAAGCAAAGGTTTAAGCTTGGGGGAGTTGATACGTCCCCAACGTATCTACTTTTCCAAACACTTTTGCCCTTGTTTTGGACTCTAACTTGTATGATTTGAATGAAACTAACCCGGACTGACGTTGTTTTCAGCAGAACTGCCATGATGTTGTTTTATGTGTAGAAAACAAAAGTTCTCGAAATGTCCTGAAAATCCACGGAGGCAAGTTTTGGAAAATATAAAAAATACTGGCAAAAGAATCAAGACCAGGGGGCCCACACCCTGTCCACGAGGGTGGGGGCGCGCCCACCCCCTGGGTGCGCCCCCCTGTCTCGTGGGCCCCCTGAGGCTCCGCCGACCTCAACTCCAACTCCATATATTCCGTCTCACGGAGAAAAAAATCAGAGAGGAAGTTTCATCACGTTTTACGATATGGAGCCGCCGCCAAGCCCTAATCTCTCTCGGGAGGGCTGATCTGGAGTCCGTTCGGGGCTCCGGAGAGGGGGATTCGTCGCCGTCGTCATCATCAACCATCCTCCATCACCAATTTCATGATGCTCATTGTCGTGCGTGAGTAATTCCATCGTAGGCTTGCTGGACGGTGATGGGTTGGATGAGATTTACCATGTAATCAAGTTAGTTTTGTTAGGGTTTGATCCCTAGTATCCACTATGTTCTGAGATTGATGTTGCTATGACTTTGCTATGCTTAATGCTTGTCACTCGGGCCCGAGTGCCATGATTTCATATCTGAACCTATTATGTTTTCATGAATATATGTGTGTTCTTGATCCTATCTTGCAAGTCTATAGTCACCTATTATGTGTTATGATCCGACAACCCCGAAGTGACAATAATCGGGATACTTCACGGTGATGACCGTAGTTTGAGGAGTTCATGTATTCACTATGTGTTAATGCTTTGGTACGGTTCTCTATTAAAAGGAGGCCTTAATATCCCTTAGTTTCCGCTAGGACCGCGCTGCCACGGGAGGGTAGGACAAAAGATGCCATGCAAGTTCTTTTCCATAAGCACGTATGACTATATTCGGAATACATGCCTACATTACATTGATGAATTGGAGCTAGTTCTGTGTCACCCTATGTTATAGCTATTACATGAGGAATCGTATCCGACATAATTATCCATCACTGATCCAATGCCTACGAGCTTTTCACATCTTGTGCTTCACTTATTTACTTTTCCGTTGCTACTGTTACGATTACTACAAAACTATTATCTTTACTTTTGCCACTGTTACCTTTATTATCATACTACTTTGCTGCAGATACTAAGTTATCCAGGTGTGGTTGAATTGACAACTCAACTACTAATACTCAATAATATTCTTTGGCTCCCCTTGTGTTGAATCAATAAATTTGGGTTGAATACTCTACCCTCGAAAGCTGTTGCGATCCCCTACACTTGTGGGTTATCACGAACCCTGACCCAATTTGGGATCCGGAGTTTGAGAAACTTCCGAGCTTAACAGTTTGGGCTCCAGGATATCAACCAATTTTTCAGGTCCACCGTCTGACTCTAGGTTCAGAGTACGGGGCACGTCTTTCCACGAACGGGTATCCGGTTCTTTGAGCTCGAAAATTTGAACATAGTTCATCCTCAATATAGAGGAAGAGTTTTTGTATTGCTCCTCCACTACAGCTATCTGATGGGTGATCGGCGTAGATTTGATTTCTCTCTGATCGGGTTTAAGCCCAATCCGATCGTAGTCTGTAGCGACCCCCAAGGCGGCGATGCAATCCAGGAGTTCATTTAAAGAAGACAGCTCTGTTGGATTCATCCGTTTGGAGTATTCGGAGTCGACACAGAGACAATTTTCGATGACCCAAGAAGTCATCATCGGCATAATGGCCAAACGGGCGGTCATGGTAAAGTTGCCCAGTCGGAGGGTTTGGCCTGAGGCCAGGGCTCCTTCGGAGGTGATATTGTCCTTGATAACAAGGCGAGCCATCAATCTTGTCTTAGACGTCACATCGGAACTCTCAATGAAAGCACCAATGTCGGTGTCAAAACCGGCGGATCTCAGGTAGGGGTCCCGAACTATGCGTCTAAGGTCGATGGTAACAGGAAGCGGGGGACACGATGTTTACCCAAGTTCGGGCCCTCTCTATGGAGGTAATACCCTACTTTCTGCTTGATTGATCTTGATGAATACGAGTATTACAACAGTTGATCTACCACGAGATCATAATGGCTAAAACCCTAGAAGTCTAGCTTGTATGATTATGATTGCCTCTACGGACTAAATCCTCCGGTTTATATAGACACCAGAGGGGACTAGGGTTACACAAAGTTAGTTATAGAGAAAGGAATCTTCATATCCAGATGCCAAGCTTGCCTTCCACGCTAAGGAGAGTCCCATCTGGACACAGGTGAGAGTCTTCGGTCTTGTATCTTCACAACCCATCAGTCCGGCCCATGTCAATAGGTCGGACGCCCGAGGACCCCAAAATCCAGGACTCCCTCAGGCGCCGCCCCCTTCCCCTAGTCCAATTCGGACCCATGGGGGGGGCACCTCCCCTTGGCCTGCCTCCTCTATTTCCCGTATGGCCCAATAAGGCCCATTACTTCTCCCGGTGAATTCCCCTAACTCCCCAATACTCCGAAAAATACCCGAATCACTCGGAACCTTTCCGAAGTCTGAATATAGCCTTCCAATATATCGATCTTTACGTCTAGACCATTTCGAGACTCCTCGTCACGTACGTGTTCTTATCTGGGACTCCGAACAAACTTCGGTCAGCAAAACACATAACTCATAATACATATCATCATCGAACGTTAAGCGTGCGGACCCTACGGGTTCGAGAACTATGTAGACATGATCGAGACACATCTCTGATCAATAACCAATAGTGGAACCTGGATGCTCATATTGGCTCGTACATATTCTACGAAGATCTTTATCGGCCAAACCGCATAACAACATACGTTGTTCCCTTTGTCATCGATATGTTACTTGCTCGAGATTCGATCGTCGGTATCATCATACCTAGTTCAATCTCATTACCGGCAACTCTCTTTACTCGTTCCGTAATACTTCATCCCGCAACTAACTCGTTAGTCACATTGCTTGCAAGGCTTATAGTGATGAGCATTACCGAGAGGGCCCAGAGATACCTCTCTGAAACACGGAGTGAGAAATCCTAATCTTGATCTATGCCAACCCAACAAACACCTTCGAAGACACCTGTAGAGCACCTTTATAATCACCCTTTTACTTTGTGACATTTGGTAGCACACAAAGTGTTCCTCCAGTATTCAGGAGTTCCATAATCTCATAGTTTGAGGAACATCTATAAGTCATGAAGAAAGCAGTAGCAATGAAATTGTAACGATCATGATGTTAAGCTAATGGATGGTTCTTGTCCATCACATCATTCTCCTAATGATGTGATCCCGTTCATCAAATGACAACACATGTCTATGGTTAGGAAACATAACCATCTTTGATTAACGAGCTAGTCAAGTAGAGGCATACTAGGGACACTATGTTTTGTCTATGTATTCACACATGTACTAAGTTTTAGGTTAATACAATTCTAGCATGAATAATAAACATTTATCATGAAATAAGGAAATAAATAATAACTATATTATTGCCTCTAGGGCATATTTCCTTCAGTCTCCCACTTGCACTAGAGTCAATAATCTAGTTCACATCACCATGTGATCTAACACCAATAGTTCACATCTGTATGTGATTAACACCCATAGTTCACATCGCCATGTGACCAATACCCAAAGGGTTTACTAGAGTCAATAATCTAGTTCACATTGCTATGTGATTAGCACCCAAAGAGTACTAAGGTGTGATCATGTTTTTCTCGTGAGAGAAGTTTAGTCAACGGGTCTGTCACAATCAGAGCCGTATGTATTTTTGCAAATATTCTATGTCTTCAATGCTCTGCATGGAGATACTCTAGCTAATTGCTCCCACTTTCAGTATGTATCCAGATTGAGACTTAGAGTCATCTGGATCGATGTAAAAGCTTGCATCGACGTAACTCTTTACGACGAACTCTTTGTCACCCCCATCACCGAAAAAATTTCCTTAGTCCTCACTAAGGATAATTTTGACTACTGTCCAGTGATCTACACTTAGATCACTATTGTACCCCCTTGCCAAACTCATGGCAAGGTACACAATAGGTCTGGTACACAACACAACATACTTTATAGATCTTATGACTGTGGCATAGGGAATGACTTTCATTCTCTTTCTATCTTCTGTCGTGGTCGGGCTTTGAGTCTTCCTCAACTTTACACCTTGTAATACAGAAAAAGAATTCCTTCTTTGACTGATCCATTTTGAACTCTTTCAAAAACTTGTCAAGGTATTTACTCATTGAAAAATCTTATCAATCATCTTGATCTATCTCTATAGATCTTGATGCCCAATTTGTAAGCAGCTTCACCGGGGTCTTTCAATGAAAAACTTTTATTCAAGTATCCCTTTATGCTATCCAGAAATTCTATATCATTTCCAATCAACAATATGTCATCCACATATAATATTAGAAATGCTACAGAGCCCTCACTCACTTTCTTGTAAATACAGGCTTCTCCAAAAGTCTGTATAAAACCATATGCTTTGATCACACTATCAAAGCGTTTATTCCAACTCCGAGAGGCTTGCACCAGTCCATAAATGGATCACTGGAGCTTGCACACTTTGTTAGCACCCTTTGGATCGACAAAATCTTCCGGTTGCATCATGTACAACTCTTCTTTAAGAAATATCCATTTAAGAAATGCAGCTTTTATATCCATTTGCCAGATTTCATAAAATATGGCAATTGCTAACATGATTCGGACGGATTTAAGCATCGCTACAGTTGAGAAAATCTCATTGCAGTCAACACCTTGAACTTGTCGAAAACATTTTCCGACAAGTCAAGCATTGTAGATAGTAACACTACTATCAGTGCCCGTCTTCCTCTTGAAGATCCATTTATATTATATGGCTTGCCGATCATCGGGCAAGTCCACCAAAGTCCACACTTTGTTCTCATACATGGATCCCATCTCAGATTTCATGGCCTCAAGCCATTTCGCGGAATCTGAGCTCAACATTGCTTCCTCATAGTTCGTAGCTTCATCATGGTCTAGTAACATGACTTCCAGAATAGGATTACCGTACCATTCTGGTGCGGACCATACTCTGAAAGACCAACGAGGTTCTGTAATAACTTGATCTGAAGTTTCATGATCATCATCATTAGCTTCCTCACTAATTGGTGTAGGAATCACTGGAACTGATTTCTGTGATGAAGTACTTTCCAATTCAGGAGAAGGTACAATTACCTCATCAAGATCTACTTTCCTCTGACTCACTTCTTTCAAGAGAAACTCCTTCTCTAGAAAGGATCCATTCTTAGCAACGATCTTGCCTTCAGATCTGTGATAGAAGGTGTACCCACAGTTTCCTTTGGGTATCCTATGAAGACACATTTCTCTGATTTGGGTTCAAGCTTATCAGGTTGAAGCTTTTTCACATAAGCATCGCAGCCCCAAACTTTAAGAAACGACAACTTTGGTTTCTTGCCAAACCATAGTTCATAAGGCGTCGTCTCAACGGATTTTGATGGTGCCCTATTTAAAGTGAATGCAGCTGTCTCTAATGCATAACCCCAAAACGATAGTGGTAACCCAGTAAGAGACATCATAGATCACACCAAATAAAGTGCGGTTACGACGTTCGGACTCACCATTACGCTGTGGTGTTCCTTGTGGCGTGAGCTGTGAAACTATTCCACATTGTTTTAAATGAAGACCAAAATCGTAACTCAAATATTCTCCTCCACGATCAGATCATAGAAACTTTATTTTCTTGTTACGATGATTCTCCACTTCACTCTGAAATTCTTTGAACTTTTCGAATGTTTCAGACTTGTGTTTCATTAAGTAGATATACCCATATCTGCTCAAATCATCTGTGAAGGTCAGAAAATAACGATACCCGCCACGAGCATCAACACTCATTGGACCGCATACATCGGTATGTATTATTTCCAATAAGTCACTAGCTCGTTCCATTGTTCCGGAGGACGGAGTTTTAGTCATCTTGCCCATAAGGCACAGTTCGCAAGCATTAAATGATTCATAATCAAGTGATTCCAAAAGTCCATCTTTATGGAGTTTCTTTATGCGCTTTACACCGATATGACCCAAACGGCAGTGCCACAAATATGTTGCACTATCATTATCAACTTTGCATATTTTGGCATCAATATTATGAATATGTGTATCACTACGATCAAGATTCAATAAACCATCAACATTGGGTGTATGACCATAGAAGGTTTTATTCACGTAAATAGAATAACAATTTATTCTCTGTCTTAGATGAATAATCGTATCGCAATAAACATGATCTAATCATATTTATGCTCAACACAAACACCAAATAACATTTATTTAGGTTCAACACTAATCTCGAAAGTATCGGGAGTGTGCGATGATGATCATATTAATCTTGGAACCACTTCCAACACACATTGTCACTTCACCCTCAACTAGTCTCTGTTTATTTCGTAACTCCTGTTTCGAGTTACTAATCTTAACAACCAAACAAGTATCAAATACAAAGGGGCTACTATAAACACTAGTAAGGTACACATCAATAACATGTATATCAAATATACCCTTGTTCACTTTGCCATCCTTCTTATCCACCAAATATTCAGGGCATTTCCACTTCCAGTGACCATTTCCTTTGCAGTAGAAGCACTCAGTTCCAGGCTTTGGTCCAGCTTTGGGCTTCTTCATGGGAGTGACAACTTGCTTGCCATTCTACTTGAAGTTCCCTTTATTTCCCTTTGCCCTTTTCTTGAAACTAGTTGTAACATCCCAAATTTTCAATTTGGAATGTTATACATTAGATCATCATTGCATATCATATTTTACTACATTTTGGTTTGATCCTAGAAATTCTACGCAACTCAAGGACCCACGGAGAGAGTTGGGGATTTCGTTATTTTCATATTTGAGTTTTCTCAAAATTTGAAGATAGGATCATTTGATTTTATTTATTTTATCTTCAATTATTTCTATTGTAAAAATAAGAGAGAGGAAATAAAATGACTTTCCCGAAATGAAGAAATATTGAGGATTTAATATTAAAATCAAGTAAGATTTTATTTCGGAGATTTTGGCTATTTTATTTGATTTTAGGAAAAATGCACGTTTTTCAAAATTGCATTTAGGCCCCAAAAATGTTCACCTTGTCCGACTTGATTTTAGAGGACGGGGAAAATTTATTTCGGGATTTTTGGAGTCTGTTTAGTATTTCTTTTAATTGTTTTTCTGCGCGTATTAATTTAAAAAAACGAACCGACCTAGCCGGGCCGTACCCGACTAGGACTCTGTCGGCCGGCCCTTTAAAGGCCGAAGGCCCGAGCCGCCCCCATCCCCAGCCCCAGCCCCGCCGAACCCTAGCGTCGCCTCGCCGCCGCCGCTGCCAGCTGCCGCCGCCGCCGCCGGACCCCGCCGCCACCGCCAGACCCCGCCGCCACCACCAGACCCCGCCGGACCCAGCCGCCAGAGTAGCCCACCGCCGCTGCCGTCACGCATCCCAAGGTAGTCATGGTTTTTTTCAAAAAAAATAGTTGTTCAGTTTTTTAAAAAAAACCGACATGCATTTTTTTCTAGATCGGTTTTATTTATTTTTCCCGGTTTAGTCTATTTAGCGGATGTTCATCCGTACGTTCGTTTTAACGAACAGTTTTCATCGTTAAGCCGCTGGCAGCGAACGTTCGTTCGTTAGCCCATTCGTCCGTTTTTCTTTTTCTCGGATTTCCGCGATTATTCCACATCGCGATTTCTGATCCGACTTTCATTTTAGTATAACGTTTCGCTCGTTTATCGGAATCAGGCGATTCAAACGCCTAGAGTTTCGTCTCGAAACCCTCTTTCCGTTTAACCTACTCAAACAAGTTTTTGCTGCTGTAAAATTTGACTTAGGTCCAGATTAGTAAACGAAGTTTGTTTCTTTCGCCGTTTGACTTTCGTTGCTTCGTTTGATTTGATTCTTTTTGCAAACCGGAGTTCTTAAGTTGAACTTTCTGGTTAGATCTCTTATTTGAGTTTTACCTATGCATTAGTTGGGTGCTTATTTTATGCTTGTTTGTTTGTGATAGAGTACCCGGAGTGCGCCGCTTGCTACTTCGAATCTCTAGGTTTCACGGATCATCAGCAAGGCAAGTGACACTTTGATCATACCTCTTTACTACCCAGTTTTATTGCATTAGATCAATCCTCAAAGAATTGCATGGTTAGGATCTGATTAATATGTGGGTTTTGGGAAGTAGATGAGGTAGTACCTATTACCTGTTTTATTATCAAACCTTTGGGAGTTACTTCTACGTTTGCTTATAATGCCATGCTATGCTAGTAGACGTGGATTGAGTGAGTGAATCCATGACAGATGTGAGATTGTTATTTAATGGTTTATTTAAGGTGGCAACTTTAATACACATCTGGGTGGATTGAGGCACCTGGGGATCCCAGTGATTGCCTATTTTTTTATGGACCGCCACCCAGGCCCAAAGGGATCATGAAATTTTTCATGCTAGAAACTTCTATGTGCAGCCGCAAGCTAGTATGGGCTCTAGCATAGTTGATTAAGTCGTGTGAACTCTTAAAGTGGTAGACTAGCAGATGTAGAGGAAAGTAGGTGTAACTGTCTACCCGATCATAAGGTGCAAGCACTTCTGAAAGACCGTGGCTCGGTCATCCGCTTCTCAAACACCATGTAGTGCGAGAATTCCAACGGAGGAGATCGAGTCTTGTGGGGAAAAGTGCACAAACCTCTGCAGAGTGTATAAACTAATCATGGTTAGCCGTGTCCCTGGTTATGGACGTTTTGAGTATCTAGTATTTGAATTATCATGTGAATCTCATCATGTTACTTTAATTTAATTTGTTGGGTTTAATGATGATGCTTAATTGGGATTGAGTTGGGTGAACCTTCTCAATGTTTAACAACCACCATGATAGTTAAATAAAATTTATTCCTTTACGGTAGGGAAAAAATGGCTTTATGCAAAACTGTAACCATAGAGCTTTCCATCAGCCATATATGCATGTAGTGATAGCATTACTCTATTCATTACTCTCTATGTGTTACATTGCCAGCATATTCCATGTGTTGGCCCATTTTCGGGCTGCAACGTTCATGTTGCAGAATTTTCAGACGATGAGTAAGGTGCCTTAGGTCGTGGTCCTATACTCAGTAATGCCGTTGGAGTTGATGGACTCACTTATCTTCCAAGCCTTCCGTTGTTATCGTCATTAGATGGCCTTAAGCCATATTTATTGTAATAAGTTCTCTTTTGAGACATTCGATGTAATAAGTGTGTGATTGCTACTCTGTTATAAATCCTTCAAGTACTGTGCGTGTCAGCATTACCGATGGACACTGATGCACAAAGATCAGACTGTTTGAGGTCTGGTCGCTACAAGATGGTATTAGAGCACACGCTGACTGTAGGACACGACCACTAAGCTCAAGCCCTAGATCACTACTCTATTCTCCTTTTCTGACTCCTCATCTTTTCTACTCTTTTAGGAATGGCGGATGCAAGGAACAAGTTCACGCAACCGGATGAAGATACACCCTTTGGACGCCACTTGAAGGAAGTCACTAAGTACCTAAACATCGGAGCACCTAGTTTCACCGGGACCTACATCGCCACTTTACCCGAAGAGGAGTGCTGGATGATTGAAGTTCAAGTACCAGGAAGAACGTTCATGCCCGTCACTGAACCCATAGGGTTTTCCTTCGATGCACCAACCTGGAGTCTAGGAAAGAGCATGGCGGCCCACATCACCATTGGACGCATTGGAGAAGTTTACCAAAAGGATCTCAAGGATACTATCTACCAGATTTGTGGGTGCCGAGATGAGCAATGGGAGAGGATCAGCACCAGGAAGGATAGATCAATTGCAGCGTTCATCTAGGAGTTAAACCAGCACATTCGTCGCCAGGAGAACCATATGTGCGCAGGAATGATGGATCTGAAGAAGGCTATGACCAAGATCATGGAGCTGGAGGATGAACTTAAGTCTACACGCGATGGTTATGAGGAGGAAATAGCAACACTCATGGAGAAGAATGAAGATCTGAAGAATAAGCTAAAAGTATTCATGGGATTTCCCGCGACTGGAGGAGAAGACGATGATTGCACTTGCCTGGAGAACTACATCATCATCAACGACACCGACTTGGACCCGGACGATAGCCATGATGACTTTGTTGATGAAGCTGGAGCAGATATCATGGAGTCTTCGACCGAGCAATTTTTCTAGTCGACCACCATAACAGTAGTAGTATTCCCCCATGTATATAGTATAGTTCGAGCACTTTTGTAACATAGTTAGACCGTTGTATACCCTTGTTTGAATTGATTGAAGTGAATTTGTTTGTTTTTGTCTCATGTGCATATGGGTAGTGTTATTCTCTCTAGACCTCATTCTATTTTATATTCTCATCTTTTTTAAACCCTTAGATGCCTCCGAGACGTGACAATGGATTTGTTTTTCCGCCGGAGCTCACTCAGTTGATCCAGCAGCAGAATGCATTGATGCAAATGCTAGTCCATAATCAGAATCAGGGGAACAACAACAACAACAACCCACAACCACCACCACATGTTGATCACTTAGCCCGTTTCTTGAGGCTGAATCCGCCGGTGTTCTCCAGTAGAACCGAGCCGATAGTTGCAGATAATTGGCTCCGTAAGACAGGAAGGGAGTTGACCACTGCAGGATGCACGGATGCGGAGAAGGTGTGTTTTGCCGCACATCAGCTAGATGGACCCGCAGCATCATGGTGGGAGAATTTCACCGCCACTTATCCTATCGACACTATCACATGGGATCAGTTTCAGTAGGCTTTCCGTACTGCCCATGTTTCAGCAGGAGCTATGGCCATGAAGAAGCGTGAGTTTCGCAACTTACGCCAAGGAGGACGTACTGTTGGCCAGTATGTGGATGACTTTAGTAAGCTAGCATGTTATGCCCCAGATGACATTGCTACGGATGCAGCCAAGCAGGAGAAGTTTCTGGAATGACTGAATGATGAGTTGAGCATGCAGTTGATGATAGAAACTTTCAACAACTACCAGGAGTTGGTAGATAGAGCTCTCATGATTGAAGGGAAGCAACAGCAGATTGACAACCGCAAGAGCAAGTATGGACAAGGGAAGTACAATTCTGGAGCTCAGAAGAAGCCTTCTTTTACCCCGAACTCGGGAAGACATTTTCAGCATACCCCTGGAGGAGGGAGTTCGCACAATCATAGTGGTCCCAAGAATGGTAATGGGAATGGAGGAAGCAACGGCCATAACCGTACCAACCCATCAACCCCAGCCAAGAGGGATCTGAGCCAAGTCACTTGCTATAAGTGTTAAAAGACTGGACATTATGCTAATGAATGTCCTGAAGCTAAGAATGGTAATGGCAATGGAAGCTCTAGGAAGAAGCCGAACCCTTTCAACAGGGGACAGGTGAACCACGTTAACGTGGAGGAGGTTGAAGCCCAGCCAGATGCAGTAATAGGTAAGTTTTTGGTTAAGTCATTTACTGCGATCGTTCTTTTTTATACTGGTGCATCGCATTCATACATATCAAGGGGATTTATGGACAAGTATAAACTGCCCACCAAAGTTCTTAGAACACCTATGTTAGTAAGCTCACCAGGAGCGGAGTATATGGCTAGTCAAGGATGTTTTCAAGTGCCATTGAGCATAGGTAGGCATGTTTTCCCCTTGGATTTAATCATTTTGAAATCGTAAGGTTTGGATGTGATTCTAGGTATGGATTGGCTATCGATGTATGGAGGAAACATCGATTGCGCCAGTAAGTCAATTTTGCTTACCACCCCAGAAGGGAGAAGGATCAAGTATGTATCACGGCATGAACCGAAGAGGACACAAGTAAATTCCTTAACAAGAGTTGTACAGGAGGAAGTATCAGTGGTGAAGGATTTCCCCGATGTATTTCCGGAAGAGTTGCCAGGCATGCCACCAGATAGAGACATTGATTTTTTGATTGAGCTTTTGCCAGGCACAGGGCCAATATCTAAGAGACCGTACAGGATGCCCGCACAGGATTTGGAGGAAATTAAGAAGCAGATTAAGGAGTTACTGGATAAAGCTTATATTCGCCCAAGTTCTTCACCTTGGAGATCGCCAGTGCTTCTAGTGGAGAAAAAGGATGGATCATTAAGGATGGTTGTTGATTATCGAGGATTGAATGAAGTGACAATCAAGAATAAGTACCCGCTGCCGATGATCAATGCCTTGTTTGACTAATTGCAAGGAGCTAAGATATTTTCCAAGATCGATCTGCGATCAGGATATCACCAGTTGAAGATTCGAGAGCAGGATATACCTAAGACGGCTTTTACCACCAGGTATGGGTTGTATGAGTATACCGTTATGTCATTTGGTCTGACTAACGCACCTGCATATTTCATGAACATGATGAACAAGGTGTTTATGGAGTTTCTGGATAAGTTTGTCGTGGTGTTCATTGATGATATTTTGGTCTACTCGAAGAATGAAGAGGAGCATAAGGAGCATTTGCGTTTGGTACTCTGGAAGCTCAGAGAACATCGGTTATATGCCAAGTTCAGCAAGTGTGAATTCTGGTTGAAGGAAGTTGGATTCCTCGGACATGTTATATCCGGAGAAGGAATAGCAGTAGACCCTACCAAAGTTGTCACTGTGACAAATTGGGAAGCCCCAACGACAGTTGGAGAGATCCAGAGTTTTCTTGGACTTGCAGGATACTATTGGAGGTTCATTGAGAATTTCTCGAAGATTGCGAAGCCCATGACGGAGTTGTTGAAGAAAGACACCAAGTTCAAATGGACTGATGAATGTGAGGCTAGTTTTCATGAGTTGAAGAAAGGTTTGGTTACATCACCAGTGTTGATTTTGCCAGATCAACGCAAGGATTATGAGGTGTATTGTGATGCTTCACATTGAGGAGTTGGAGCAGTGCTTATGCAGGAGGGAAAAGTTGTTTCGTATGCCTCATGACAGCTTAAACCCCATGAGTTGAATTATGCTACACATGATTTGGAGTTAGCAGCCGTAGTGCATGCATTGAAGACTTGGAGACATTTTCTCATCGGAAATCATTGTGAGGTGTACACAGATCACAAGAGTTTGAAGTACATCTTCACGCAGAAGGAGTTGAATCTCAGGCAAAGGAGATGGTTGGAGCTCATCAAGGATTATGGTACGAGATTGCATTATCACCCATGAAAGGCTAACATAGTAGCCGACGCGTTGAGCCGCAAGAGCCACGTCAACACGCTCATGACCGGAGAGTTACCGAAGGAGTTAGCCAAGGATCTTTGTAAGCTATGTTTGGAGATAGTTCCGCGAGGCTATGTAGCAGCATTGGAGATTCATTCTACTTTGATGGATAAGATCATAGAATCTCAAAAGACTGACAAGGAGATTGGCGCTATAAAGGAGAAAATGAGCAAGGGAAAGGCTAAAGGATTTGGTGAGGATGAGCACGATACCCTATGGTTTGAGGACCGCATTTATGTGCCTAATGATCCGGAGATCAGGAAGTTGATTCTGCAAGAGGCCCATGATTCGCCGTATTCGATTCACCAAGGAAACACCAAGATGTATCTGGATTTGAAGGACACTTTCTGGTGGACCGGAATGAAGAAGGATATTGCGGAGTATGTAGCAGTTTGCGATGTATGTCAGAGAGTGAAGGCAGAGCATCAGAAGCCAGCAGGATTGCTACAGCCATTGCCGATACCCAGATGGAAGTGGGATAAGCTAGGCATGGATTTTATCACAGGATTGCCCATGACTCGTTCAGGCTATGATTCAATATGGGTTGTAGTCGATCGTTTGACGAAGGTAGCTCATTTCATCCCTGTGGAGACCGCTTACACCAGTGCTAAGTTGGCAAAGTTATACATGACCAGGATCGTATGTCTGCATGGAGTTCCGAGGAGCATTGTATCAGATAGAGGAACCCAGTTTACCTCAAAGTTTTGGAATCAGTTGCACGAAACTTTGGGTACCAGGCTAGAGTTTAGTACAGCCTTCCATCCGCAGACAGATGGACAGACCGAGAGAGTCAATCAGATTCTGGAGGACATGCTGAGAGTTTGTGCGCTAGATTATGGATCTAGTTGGGACGATAAATTGCCGTATGCGGAGTTTTCTTACAACAACAGTTATCAATCTAGTTTGAAGATGGCCCCTTTCGAAGCCTTGTACGGAAGGAGGTGCAGGACACCATTGTTGTGGGACGAAGTTGGAGACCGCCAGTTGTTTGGACCATATTTGATTAAGGAGTCTGAACGGAAGGTGAAGTTGATTCGCGGTAGGCTCAAGGTAACCTAGTCCAGGCAGAAAAGCTATGCAGATTCTAAATGCAAGGAGATAGTTTACGAAGTCGGAGACAGAGTTTATCTTCGTGTATCTCCACTTCGAGGAGTCAAGCGCTTTGGAGTTAAGGGAAAGTTAGTGCCACGTTTTGTGGGACCATACAAAGTTTTGGAGCGTATGGGAGAAGTTGCTTACAAGTTGAAATTGCCCGATGGATTGTCAGGAGTTCACGATGTGTTCCACGTTTCCCAGTTGAAGAAGTGCCATGCAGAGATGGCTGGTATTCCACTGAGGGATACAGTGCCGCTGGAAGCGATTCAGTTGGATAGTGATTTGACCTATGAGGAGAAACCAGTCAAAATTCTCGAGTATGCCAGCCGAGTCACGCGCAGCAAGGTTATCAAGTTTTGCAAAGTTCAGTGGAGCCACCATACTGAAGATGAAGCCACCTGGGAGCGAGAGGAAGATCTGCTGAAGGACCACCCTCACCTATTTGCTAGCCAACCCGAATCTCGAGGGTGAGATTCATCTTAAGGGGGGTAGGTTTGTAACATCCCAAATTTTCAATTTGGAATGTTATACATTAGATCATCATTGCATATTATATTTTACTGCATTTTGATTTGATCCTAGAAATTCTACGCAACTCAAGGACCCACGGAGAGAGCTGGGGATTTCGTTATTTTCATATTTGAGTTTTCTCAAAATTTGAAGATAGGATCATTTGATTTTATTTATTTTATCTTCAATTATTTCTATTGTAAAAATAAGAGAGAGGGAATAAAATGACTTTCCCAAAATAAAGGAATATTGAGGATTTAATATTAAAATCAAATAAGATTTTATTTCGGAGTTTTTGGCTATTTTATTTGATTTTAGAAAAAAATGCGCGTTTTTCAAAATTGCATTTAGGACCTAAATAAATGTTCATCTTGTCCGGCTTGATTTTAGAGACGGGGAAAATTTATTTCGGAATTTTTGGAGTCACTTTAGTATTTCTTTTAATTGTTTTTCTGCGCGTAATAATTTAAAAAAACGAACCGACCTAGCCGGGCCGTACCCGACTAGGACCCTGCCGGCCGGCCCTTTAAAGGCCGAAGGCCTGAGCCGCCCCCAGCCCCAGCCCCAGCCCCGCCGAACCATAGCGTCGCCTCGCCGCCGCTGCGTCGTCCCACCGCTGGACCCCGCCGCCGCCACCAGACCCCGCCGCCGACCCGCCGCCACCACCGGACCCCGCCGGACCCAGCCGCCGGAGTAGCCCGTCGCCGCCGCTGTCACGCATCCCGAGGTAGTCGTGGTTTTTTTTTTTAAAAATAGTTGTTTGGTTTTTTTTTAAACGAGATGCGTTTTTTTCTAGATCGGTTTTATTTTTTTTCCGGTTTAGTCTATTTAGCGGATGTTCGTTCGTACGTTTGTTTTAACGAACATTTTTTGTCGTTAAGCCGCTGGCAGCGAACGTACATTCGTTAGCTCGTTCGTCCGTTTTTTTTCTCGAATTTTCCGCGATTATTCCAGATCGCGATTTCTTATCCGGTTTTCGTTTTAGTATAACTTTTCACTCGTTTATCAGAATCAGGCGATCCAAATGCCTAGAGTTTCGTCTCGAAACCCTCTTTCCGTTTAACCTACTCAAACAAGTTTTTGCTACTGTAAAATTTGACTTAGGTCCAGATTAGTAAACAAAGTTTGTTTCTTTCGCCGTTTGACTTTCGTTGCTTCGTTTGATTTGATTCTTTTTGCAAACCGGAGTTCTTAAGTTGAACTTTCTGGTTAGATCTCTTATTTGAGTTTTACCTGTGCATTAGTTGAGTGCTTATTATATGCTTGTTTGTTTGCGATAGAGTACTCGGAGTGCGCCGCTTGCTACTTCGAATCTCTAGGTTTCACGGATCATCGGCAAGGCAAGTAACACTTTAATCATACCTCTTTACTACCCAGTTTTATTGCATTAGATCAATCCTCAAACAATTGCATGGTTAGGATCTGATTAATATGTGGGTTTTGGGAAGTAGATGAGGTAGTACCTATTACCTGTTTTATTATCAAACCTTTGGGAGTTACTTCTACATTTGCTTATAATGCCATGCTATGCTAGTAGAGGTGGATTGGGTGAGTGAATCCATGACAGATGTGAGATTGTTATTTAATGGTTTATTTAAGGTGGCAACTTTAATACACATCTGGGTGGATTGAGGCACCTGGGGATCCCAGTGATTGCCTGTTTTTTTATGGACCGCCACCCAGGCCCAAAGGGATCATGAAATTTTTCATGCTAGAAACTTCTATGTGCAGCCGCAAGCTAGTATGGGCTCTAGCATAGTTGATTAAGTCGTGTGAACTCTTAAAGTGGTAGACTAGCAGATGTAGAGGAAAGTAGGTGTAACTGTCTACCCGATCATAAGGTGCAAGCACTTCTGAAAGACCGTGTCTCGGTCATCTGCTTCTCAAACACCATGTAGTGCGAGAATTCCAACGGAGGAGATCGAGTCTTGTGGGGAAAAGTGCACAAACCTCTGCAGAGTGTATAAACTAATCATGGTTAGCCGTGTCCCTGGTTATGGACGTTTTGAGTATCTAGTGTTTGAATTATCATGTGAATCTCATCATGTTACTTTAATTTAATTTGTTGGGTTTAATGATGATGCTTAATTGGGATTGAGTTGGGTGAACCTTCTCAATGTTTAACAACCACCATGATAGTTAAATAAAATTTATTCCTTTGCAGTAGGGAAAATTTGGCTTTATGCAAAACTGTAACCATAGAGCTTTCCATCAGCCATATATGCATGTAGTGATAGCATTACTCTGTTCATTACTCACTATGTGTTACATTGCCAGCATATTCCATGTGCTAGCCCGTTTTCGGGCTGCAATGTTCATGTTGCAGACTTTTCAGACAACGAGTAAGGTGCCTTAGGTCGTGGTCCTATACTCAGTGATGTCGTCGGAGTTGATGGACACACTTATCTTCCAAGCCTTCCGCTGTTCTCGTCATTAGATGGCCTTAAGCCATATTTATTGTAATAAGTTCTGTTTTGCGACATTCAATGTAATAAGTGTGTGATTGCTACTCTGTTATAAATCCTTCAAGTACTGTGCGTGTCAGCATTACCGATCCAGGGATGACACTGATGCACAGAGATCAGACTTTTTGAGGTCTGGTCGCTACATTAGTGGTCTTGTCAATCATCAACACTTGATGCTCTTTATTGATTTCTACCTTCGTTGATTTCAGCATCACGAAGAGCTCGGGAATCGTTTTCATCATCCCTTGCATACTATAGTTCATCACGAAGTTCCAGTAACTTGGTGATGGTGACTAGAGAACTCTGTCAATCACTATCTTATTTGGAAGATTAACTTCCCCTTGATTCAAGCGATTGTAGTACCCAGACAATCTGAGCACATGCTCATAGCTTGAGCTATTCTCCTCCATCTTTTAGCTATAGAACTTGTTGGAGACTTCTTATCTCTCAACTCAGGTATTTGCTTGAAATATTAACTTCAACTCCTGAAACATCGCATATGGTTCATGATGTTCAAAACGTCTTTGATGTCCCGATTCTAATCCGTAAAGCATGGTGCACTAAACTATCAAGTAGTCATCATATTAAGCTAGCCAAACATTCATAACGTCTGCATCTGCTCCTGCAATAGTTTTGTCACCTAGCGGTGCATCAAGGACATAATTCTTCTGTGTAGCAATGAGGATAAACCGCAGATCATGACTCAGTCTGCATCATTGCTACTATCATCTTTCAACTTAGTTTTCTCTAGGAACATATAAAAAACATAGGGAAGCTACAACGCGAGCTATTGATCTACAACATAATTTGCAAAATACTGTCAGGACTAATGTTCATGATAAATTAAAGTTCAATTAATCATATTACTTAAGTACTCCCACTTAGATAGACATCCCTCTGGTCATCCAAATGATCACATGATCCAAATCAACTAAACCATGTCCGATGATAACGTGAGATGGAGTAGTTTTCAATGGTGAACATCAGTATGGTGATCATATCTACTATATGAGTCACGCTCGACTTTCGGTCTCCAGTGTTCCGAGGCCATATCTGCACATGCTAGGCTCGTCAAGTTTAACCCAAGTATTCTGCGTGTACAAAACTGGCTTGCACCCGTTGTACGTGAATGTAGAGCCTATCACACCCGATCATCACGTGGTGTCTCAGCACGAAGAACTGCCGCAACGGTGCATACTCAGGGAGAACACTTATACCTTGAAATTTAGTAAGGGATCATCTTATAATGCTACCGCCATACTAAGCAAAACAAGATGCATAAAAGATAAACATCACATCCAATCAAAATATGTGACATGATATGGCCATCTTCATATTGAGCTCATGATCTCCATCACCGAAGCATCGTCATGATCTCCATCGTCACTGGCGCGACACCTTGATCTCCATCTAGCATCGTGGTCGTCTCGCCAACTATTGTTACTACGACTATCGCTACCACTTAGTGATAAAGTAAAACAATTACATGACGATTGCATTGCATACAATAAAGCGACAACCATATGGCTCCTGCCAGTTGCCGATAACTTTGTTACAAAACATGACCATCTCATACAACAATTTATATCACATCATGCCTTGACCATATCACATCACAGCAAGCCCTGCAAAAACAAGTTAGACGTCCTCTACTTTGTTGTTGCAAGTTTTACGTGGCTGCTACGGGCTTCTAGCAAGAACCGTTCTTACCTACACATCAAAACCACAATAAGTTTTCGTCAAGTGTGTTGTTTTAACCTTCAACAAGGACCAAGCGTAGCCACACTCGATTCAACTAAAGTTGGAGAAACAGACACTCGCCAGCCACCTTTGTGCAAAAGCACGTCGGTAGAACCAGTCTCATGAACGCGGTCATGTAATGTCGGTCCGGGCTGCTTCATCCAACAATACCGCTGAATCAAAGTATGACATGCTGGTAAGCAGTATGACTATTATCGCCCACAACTCTTTATGTTCTACTCGTGCATATAACATCTACGCATAAACCTGACTCTGATACCACTGTTGGGGAACGCGGTAATTTCAAAAAAATTCCTACGATCACGCAAAATCTATCCAGGTGATGCATAGCAACGAGAGGGGAGAGTGTGTCCATGTACCCTCATAGACTGAAAGCGGAACCGTTTCAATAACGCGGTTGATGTAGTCGAACGTCTTCGCGATCCAACCGATCCAAGTACCGAACGTACGGCACCTCCGCGTTCAGCACACGTTCAGCTCGATGACGTCCCTCATGATCTTGATCCAATTGAGGACGAGGGTGAGTTTCGTCAGCACGATGGCGTGACAACGATGATGATGATGCTACCGGCGCAGGGCTTCACCTAAGCACTACCATGGTATGATCGAGGTGTGTAACTGTGGAGGGGGGCACCGCACACGGTTAAGAGAAACTTGTGTGTCTTTGGGGTGCCTCCTGCCCCGTATATAAAGGAGGGAGGGAGAGAGGCCGGCCTTCTAGGGGCGCGCCAAGTATATGGAGTCCTACTAGGACATCCAAGTCCTAGTAGGAATCCTTTCCCTTTTAGGAGTAGGAGAGAAGGAAAGAGGGAGGGAGTAGGAAAGGGCAAGGGGGGCGCCGTCCCCTTCCCCTAGTCCAATTCGGACCCATGGGGGTGCGCGCGCCACCTTCCCTTGGACTGCCTCCTCTATTTCCCGTATGGCCCAATAAGGCCCATTACTTCTCTCGGTGAATTCCCGTAACTCCCCTCTACTCCGAAAAATACCTGAATCACTCGGAACCTTTCCGAAGTCCGAATATAGCCTTCCAATATACCGATCTTTACGTCATGACCATTTCGAGGTTCCTCGTCACGTCTGTGATCTCATCCGGGACTCCGAACAAACTTCGGTCATCAAAACACATAACTCATAATACATATCGTCATTGAACATTAAGCGTGCGGACCCTACGGGTTCGAGAACTATGTAGACATGATCGAGACACATCTCTGATCAATAACCAATAGCGTAACTTGGATGCTCATATTGGCTACTACATATTCTACTGAGATCTTTATCGGTCAAACTGCATAACAACATACGTTGTTCCCTTTGTCATCGGTATGTTCTGCCCGAGATTCGATCGTCGGTATCATCATACCTAGTTCAATCTTGTTACCAGCAAGTCTCTTTACTCGTTTCGTAATACTTCATCCCGCAACTAACTCATTAGTCACATTGCTTGCAAGGCTTATAGTGATGAGCATTACCGAGAGGGCCCAGAGATACCTCTCTGAAACAAGGAGTGACAAATCCTAATCTTGGTCTATGCCAACCCAACAAACACCTTCGGAGACACCTGTAGAGCACCTTTATAATCACCCTTTTATGTTGTGACATTTGGTAGCACACAAAGTGTTCCTCCAGTATTCGGGAGTTTCATAATCTCATAGTCTGAGGAACATGTATAAGTCATGAAGAAAGCGGTAGCAATGAAACTGTAACGATCATGATGCTAAGCTAACGGATGGGTCTTATCCATCACATAATTCTCCTAATGATGTGATCCCGTTCATCAAATGACAACACATGTCCATGGTTAGAAAACATAACCATCTTTGATTAACGAGCTATTCAAGTAGAGGCATACTAGAGACACTATGTTTTGTCTATGTATTCACACATGTACCAAGTTTCCGGTTAATACAATTCTAGCATGAATAATAAACATTTATCATGAAATAAGGAAATATATAATAACTTTGTTATTGCCTCTAGGGCATATTTCCTTCGGTTCCTAGTTTATGGAGGTGAGGAAGAGCTCGTCGTAAGGGGTTACGCCGATGCTAGTTTTCAAACCGACAGATATGATTGTCGATCAAAGTCTGGATTCGTGTACGTTATGAATGGAGGAGCAGTGAGCTGGATGAGTTCCAAGCAAGATACGGTGGCCGATTCTACCACAGAAGCCGAATACATTGCGGCTTGTGAAGCTGCAAAGGAAGGTGTTTGGATCCGAAACTTTCTAGATGATCTTGGTATTTTCCCAGCCTCAGTAAAGCCGTTGGACCTTTATTGTGATAATTCTGGTGCCATCGCACAAGCCAAGGAGCCGAGGAATCATCACAAGGTCAGACACATAGATCGGAAATATCACCTGATACGAAAGATCGTAAAGATGGTGATGTAGAGTTATGCAAAATTCACACAGATGCAAATGTTGCAGATCTGTTAACTAAGTCGCTTCCACAACCCAAGCATGAGGGGCACGTTAGAGCTATGGGCATTCGATGTCTATTTGATTGACTCTAGTGCAAGTGGGAGACTGTTGAAGATATGCCCTAGAGGCAATCATGTATGATGATATTTCCTATGTGTTTATGAATAAAGATAGTCTTTGGACATTATCAATGATGTGTATCAGCAAGTATGTGACTTGTTTGTATGCATTGTATGATGACTGCCTAAAAGGTCCCTAGTTGAAAGGGTTGTGTGGACGCGCAACCGACTAGACTAGGATACCATGGTCGATGGCTTGGTCTCACTGCCCATGGAGCATTTGATGCTAACTGGATAATATGGACTCAGAAGGATCTGGTCAGATTTGATGTAGTCTAATCCGAGTCGAGATAAGGTCTGAGTCGGACAGACCCAATTATGAGACGCAACGATGTGTCATCTGTGAGTCTCTAGTACAACATACGTTCTATGTCCTAAGACCTGAGCTGACGCATGTACTCGGGATGGTGACAGACTTGCTTTGGGCCGACCAAATGCTACTCTGTGACTGGGTAGTTACAAAGGTAGGTTTTGGTTTGTCCAGTCCCATGCTGCAAGACATGGTCGAGCAAGATGGGATTTGCCCCCCGATGAGGAGAGATATACTCTGGGCCCCTCGTGTGATCCGACCAGGATAAGCATGGCCATGCAACAAGGATTATGAGATAATCCAGTTTGTGGTCGGTATCACTGGAACGAGAAAGAGGTCGGGCTAGCACAAGGATGACAGTCTCGCCTTGAGCTTGACAACAAATATCGTGAGGCAAAGGGAACAGAAGTGTGACACGTTGTACAGGTTCGCCTAACCAGCTTCATAGTTTGCTTGGTGGTCAGCACGCCTTGCTAGAGGCCGCTACCAACCGTGCACGTCGGAGGTGATCCGAACTATGACCAAGTCGACTTGAACCTAAGGGTCACGCGCTTAAGGGAAGGAACCTACGAGGTCGGTTTGGAGGACACTGGTCGGATGTGATCCGAGCTGGACTTGGAACGCGACCGAGTAGACTTTGGGCTTTAGGATCCGTGCAAGGCCCAAGTGTTGAGCCCGCGACGGACGCCTATATAAAGTGGAGGTGCGGCGCACTCATTCGGTTGATCGCTTCAGCGCTGTCACTAGGGTTTGCATGTGTTACGAATAGACACCTCCACTCACTGCCGGTTGTGTGATCGGACCTAGCAGTCCGCCGCACGATGTTCCTCCTGCACGCGTGGATACGTTAGAGGCGGAGCACTTGCGCCGCTCCGGCGAACCTGTACGAGGGATCCGATGATCGACTGTTCGAGGGAGATCAGACGAGGAGGAGACAAACCACGCGGACGCGCTGCCCCAACTCTTCTTCCGCTTCAAGGCACTGCGCGTCTAGTGGTAACAATCTGTGATCCATTCCCGTAGCATGTTCCTGGTTGTTCCGCGCGTAGAAATTTTTTAATTTGTAGTCGACTCACCCTACAGTAGAACCCAACAGAGCTTGTCTGCTAATGGCTTCATTGAAAAGTAGCATATCAGACACATTTCCTGATTGTTTATTTATGTTATGGGGTATGTTATGGGGTTATCCCGCATAGTTAAAATCCCCAAGAATCATCCAGTTTGCTTCATCATCCATTTGAAAAGTCTGCAACCAAATAATAAAATCCCTTCTGGCATCAAGATGGCATGGGCCATATAAATTAGTGAGGTACCATTGTTCCCCTTAGTGAGCGGAGGTGAAATGAACAGTGATGGAGAAATCATTGGAGTGGAAAAGTTGCCCAGAGAAGACTTGATCATTCCATGTAATAAAAAGACCCCAGAAGCCCCATGTGATGGAAGATATTCAAACTTGGAGATTCTTCTAAAAGTACATATGAGAGCTACACAAAAAATAACTAAATCATGATTTCTAGCACATGTACTATTCACTATGAAAGTCCATGATTTTTTTATTGCTCACATCAGAACGTATTTCATGATGAAGTTTTACACACATCTAGGCCCTATTCGGAGTCACTCCAGCTCCTCAAAATACGAGGAGCTACTGAGTATATGTTTCCCAACTCCATGCTATTTAACTCCAGCTCCGAGCGTGGAGTGGTGGAGTGGCGGGTCTTCGAACAGGGCCCTAATATACATCTATAAGTACTTGTGTATTTGTTTCAACATTTAAAAATGATTTTTTGATTTTTTGAAAATTCCAGGCTTCATGGAGCGTGAGAGCCACAAAGCCCCAGTTGAGCAAAAAAGGGAATTGCTGTATTAGTTTTAAAAATTCCCGGCTTCATGGAGTTTGAGAGCCAAAAAGCCCTAGTCGAGCAAAAAAAGGGGGAATTACCTCTAAAAGTTTTAAAAATTTCAGGTTTCATGGAGCCCAAGAGCCAAAAAGCATCGTTGGAATAAAAAAGAGAATTGGCTCTAAAAGTTCTAAGGATCATGATCCTTGTCCTGAAAATATTTTCTGGTTCCTACAAAATCCATGGCAAAACATCTACTGCACGCCGCCGCGAGCTCTTGTATTTTGCTCCCTCTCTCGCTTGTCAAGTTGCTGCCGAAACACAGATGTGGTGTTGCCTCAGAGGGCTTGCGTTAGAGTCGTCGGCACCACATGAGTCACCTACCATGAAACAAGATCTAGAAGCATGCGGTATGTTCTGCAACTCGAAGAAATCCTCGCCTAACCCAACACCTCGACAAGCACTACTAAACCAAAGAACGAAGCTTGTTACAAAAAAAATGTTGACGAGGAGGAAGACGAGTTTGGTCCTGTGGGGGGGTCCTGCTCACTGACGCCCCCAGATGATTATATATTATGCATTGTCTCCATAATGATACGTTATTATTTCTTTCAAAAAGACGCCATGCTCTCTTCATGATTAATTAATCTTAGTGATTTTTATCATTTAATATAGAGAAAAAAAATGAACTGCCGAATGACAAGACATTTCTCGACCGTTGCACCTGATCTCCTATCATCCAACATCGCTATCATCGTCTGTGCAAGGAGAAGAAATTACCAGGAGGAAAGAACCGCTCGACAATCCAACGGCTGCCGTACCACGATCCCCCTGATCGGACGGCCCAGATGAACCGAACCGTCCATGCATCGCCACTGCGACGTTCTCTCCCTCACTCGCACTGTCGTCCTCCAGTGTGTCTGTGTACCACCGCCCCCTCCAAAACGCCAAAAAAATTCCTCACTTCTGCGCCCTTTCCCCCCTCCCCTCCCCTCCCTCCTCCCGAGATCCCATCCATGGCCGCCTCCCGCCCCCGGATCTGGCCCTGAGGCCGCCATTGCTGGATCCGCCTCCCCCCTCCGCGCCGTCGCGTTCCTGGCTCCTCCGCGCACCCCGCTGATTGAGGCGGCCTGTCCTTTCCCCCCCTTTTTCTGGCGGTGCGCTCATTCGTCGGTTCTTGATCCGTCGCATTTGCGCCGGTGAGCTGCCCGAGAGCAAGGAATTCACCCTGAGATCTCCGGTTGCTGTTGCCGTCGAAGTCCCCCCCTCCCTGCCATTGCAATCTCCTGTTGCTGTCGCAAGGTGCGTCTTTTACATAAAATTTCTGCGAGGAATTTCACGGCTGATTCTCGGGAGGACGGATTCCTCGCAATGGTTCTTTGATTGGGGGAGAATTTGATGTGGTGTTGGTGCCGCCGTATTCTGCCGCCATGTGGAAGCAATTTATCGGCAAGCTCTCGTGGAAATCGCTGAAATCTGGCCCTGGCGGCGGAGGAGGAGGGGGCTCGCCCACGGCGAAGTCCAATCCCATGTCTCCCAGGGAGAATGGGGCATTCGGGAAGCCCCCCGCCTCGCCCAGGTCCCCCTCGGGGGCCGCCGGAGCCGAGGGGAGGTCCAGGGAGGACGCCTTCATCGAGAAGGTGACCATTTGCTGCACGGTGTACGACTTCACCGACCGGGGCAAGGACTCGCCGGAGAAGGAGAGGAAGCGGCAGGTCCTCATGTCCCTCGTCGACTCAATTGGCGCCGCCGAGGAGCCCCTCACGGAGGCGATGATGTCGGCGTGCGTGCGCATGTTCGCTGTGAACCTCTTCAGGGTCTTCCCGCCCAAGGTCCGATCAGGCACCACCACGTCGGAGACAGAGGAGGACGAGCCCTTCTTTGACCCCTCTTGGTACCACCTGCAAGTTGTGTATGAATTGCTTCTGCGGTTTGTGACCTCGCCATTTGTTGACCCCAAGGTAGCTAGGAAGTATGTGGACAGTTCGTTCATCTCCAAGCTGCTTGACCTGTTTGATTCTGATGATCCCAGAGAGAGGGACTGTTTGAAGACGGTGTTGCACAGGATATATGGAAAATTCATGGGAAACCGACCGTTCATCCGTAAGGCCGTGAGCAATATCTTCTATAGGTTTGTCTCCGAGGCCGACCATCACAATGGGATATCGGAGCTGTTGGAGGTGTTTGGCAGCGTAATAAGTGGGTTTGCAAAGCCATTGAAGGAGGAGCATAAGTTGTTCCTATGGAAAGCGTTGATCCCACTTCACAAGCCTAAGACAGTGGGTGTATATCTGCCGCAGCTGACCTACTGCATAACACAATTTATAGAGAAGGAACCCAAGCTTGCAGGAACTGTGATTAGGGGTCTGTTGAAGTACTGGCCAGTTACAAATAGTCAGAAGGAGATGATGTTCTTGGGGGAGCTAGAAGAAGTGCTTGAGTTGATTGACATGGCTGAGTTTCAGAAGTGCATGGTGCCATTATTCCGGAGGATTGCGACTTGCCTCAATAGCTCCCATTTTCAGGCAAGTTTCGTCCCCAAGCCATTGATTAATATTTGTCCCTATACCGTGTCTCCCCTGTAAAAATTGCTTTTTGTGTTGCAACAATTGCTAGGGTTAGAGATACCGACAAGAAACAAGAAAAGCTTGTGAAACATCAGTAAGAATTTAGCATGTGTGTCCTCTGGTAGGAAGTTATCATCACTATTATTTTGTAGAGTAGTTGCAAAGTTGTATACTGGTCCATTCCATTGCTTATTTTAGGTTTTTAGTCGAAGAATCTGCTTGTTCTCTTTCCTTTTCCTCGCACCTTTTAAATTTGCTAGTGTTACTTGCATGGTCCCACACACCTTTTATGCCATTATTGTTTAGATATTTGATCAGTGGTTAAACTCATTCCATGTTGGCTAAAGTGGGACCAAACACCTCAGTTGTTGCCTTGTTGGTTCTGGTGCAATTGATGGTCTGCACTTCACTTTGGAACTCTGTAGAGAGTATACCACTCACATTTAAATAGACATGAAATACCACATTATTATTTTGGCTCTATCTTATATTGGGTGGTTGCACAGTCACAAAAAGGTGAAATCCTCAATCCAAAGGCAGGGAACTTGAAACTGGGCCCAATTAATGAGGCAGAATATATTGGTTGAGGTACAAGTTAGGATGATCACAACTGTTTGATAGCTTATAAGGTCATGTCATGGTATGAATTATGACTGCAACCACCCAAATAAATCAGATCCTGGGGTTTGTGGAGCTTGACAATCAATTAGTTAGAATTCTGCTTTCCATTTGATATTCTAATCAATTTATTGGGATATGCTAACCACAGAACCATGATTTGGACTGAAACATCATAGTAGAGAACATCCTTTGATAGCTCAACGCTTGAAAGGAAACAAATCAGTGATTGGCATTGACTACTAAAATACTACTCCCTCTGTCCCATAATATAAGAGCGTTTTTGACATTAGTGTAGTGTCAAAACATCTTATATTGTGGGATGGAGGGAGTAGTTAATAGCAGTTGCTCTGGAAAGAACATCAGAAGATTTTTTATGTATACTGTCTTCTCCCCATCGAGTTTCATGTTAGAGAAGTGCATAAATATAAGATTATGAATGACCTAGTAGCACTACGACTGTCTTGGTTCATGACAATTCCATGTCCTGGAACAAGTATTGCAGGTCTTCTCTTGCAGTTTTTGGCCAAGTTATTTGTTAAGATTTCATTTTTCTTGAAAAAAGGGTTAATCCATTTCCTGTCTTTTGGCAGGTTGCTGAGAGAGCCTTATTCTTGTGGAATAACGAACATTTGTTCGATATGATCTCCCAAAACCGTCAAGTGATTGTGCCAATTGTATACCCAGCTCTGGAGAGAAATGCACGTTTGCACTGGAACCAATCGGTTCTCAACGTTACTATGAATGTGAGAAAAATGTTCTTCGACATGGACGAGAGATTGCTCCTGGCTTGCCAGAGCAACTTCCAAGCGGACGAAGAGAAGCGAGCCGCAGCGGAGGAGCGTCGAAGGCTCACATGGGAGCAGCTGGAGCGGAATGCCCGGAATGCCGACCCTGCATTCCGACCAGCCAACACGCCCCCTTCTTCGGCCCCTCCGAGAGTCCCCACCGTGACATGACACGGGTCCGAATATTCTCCACCCCACCTTCCCTTGCTTCCTAGCTAGCTAGATGAAGTTGCTTGCTTCCCTGGGATACAGAAGGCGTTTTGTTACCTTTGTAAACCCCCCCACCCTTGCCACAAAGTCTGTAATTAATAGTTGTTGATTCGAAGACAAATGGATTCTTGATTTTTTCCTTCTCTTTTTTGCGGCGAATTCTCGAGTAATGGGCATTGATTTTGCACTTGATTGAGATTTACCCCCCAGTGTTCTGTGAAGAGTGGGCGCTACTGACTTTGTATGTTAGGAGTGGCAATTTTGCAGCCATTTTTTTGTATGTGAGACTTCCATTCTTTTTACAGCGTCATATAATGTCAGGTTCACTTGTTTGTTTCTGAACAAGATGCCTTCTCTAACAGCATATGCTCCGTAAACTAGTATAAGAGTGTTTAGATCACTACTTTAGTATTCTAAACGCTCTTATATTAGTAATACAGAAGGAGTACCTTTTATTGAGATACACTTGTTTGTTTCTGAACAAAATGCCTTCTCTAACACCATGAGCAATGTGGAGTAGATGGAGGAAGAAAACAGGAGTTGCTGGAATCTCATGGACATCCCTTTTGGCAGCTGTTGGGCTTAGGCTATCCACTTGCTCTGCCCCTGTGCCTTTTCTATGCTCATGTGTTCTCATGAAAGAAGAACATGACAAGCACATTCTCAAAGGGTTATGTAAAGGAAACATTCATAGAACAATAAGCTATGTCATTCTCACCTGCAACTAAAGCTGAAATGGCATATCCAATAAACCCCTAGGCACCTGCCAACTCTTCGTGGTTATCGCTTCCTGCGAGGCCAGATCAGCGGTTGTTCTCAGAGTGGCATGTTGCAGGTGGAGCCTGAGCTTGAGTTTGCTTTTGCTTGGAGGCTACTTGAGCTTTGAGCTGAGCTTCCTATAAGAGGAGCCTCAAGGCACCAACCATGGATACCATCTGAAACCCCTTCCATCTTCTTTGCTTGCTTTTGCGCTTGGCCTTCTCTTCTACTCCCTCTACGCCTTACATTTGTTTACAGAGGGAGTACTTACTACTCCCTTGTAGTTGCGGTGAAAGCTTGGGAGATGTACTCCCTCCGTCTGAAAAAGCTTGTCCCAACTCCTAATCTTGTCCCTCAAATGGATGTATCTATTCGGACGGAGGGAGTATAACCTTCCGGCTGCGCAGGGTGCCAGGGCATGTCCTGCTGCGGCCATGTCCAGAAGCGCCATGAGGGCAAAGACTGCATCTATGCGTATGGTGATGATAATACTGATATCATATGCTACTCCCTTTGATCCAAAATATAATTGAACTAAAACCATGAAATTTATTTTGGATCGGAGAGACCGAGAGAGTATAATTTTCTTCTATCAGCCTGCCTGATTTCTTCGTTACATGAGCAAGAGTTCCAGCAGGCAGCAAATAAAACTTACTCCCTTTACGGAGGGAGTATATTCATTCAAGAGCTCTAGCACCTGTGAATTCATTGTGTTGCAGGCTCGGAAAAGGATTAGTTAGTGGCAACTTTCATGTCAGAAGGGCTTTATTATCTTATTACCTTTTATTTAATTTTGTTTTTTGACAGAGATGCCTGGTTTCCTTTTGCAGCCTGTTCACCGTGTGCTGCTGTTTCTGCTGCCACGAGACCTTCGAGTGCCTCTGCTGCTGCGGGCTGATAGTTCGTATTTGTATAACTGAATCTTCACATACAAAGTCAGCAGCGCCCACTCTTGCTACAAACGATCAAGATTTGAGTTTACTTAAATGTCTTGTGATTGTTTGTAGCATGTATTTGTATAATGGAACCTTCTGATTATTTGTAATGCATCCTTGAGATTTTGTACATTACACAAACTGGGTCCAACTATCTTTATGTGGAGCAGGGCAACCACTTAAAGGTAGGTGCAAAACTGCCCAACTTTTACTACATTTGGTAGATGAGTAGTTTGGTTGAGATTAAGCAGGATTTAATCTTCCAGTTATCTTCTAATGTACTAGCAATCAAATAAGCGAGTTCTGGTTAATTGAGGAGGTGGTCTTATAGGCTCCAGAAGATAAACTAATCAAATGGCCTATATACAAATAAATAGTTTCAGCAAAACATTCTGGCAGAACCATTCCTCTATCCGAATATTCAGTGTTACATCTGAATGGGATAACTACAACTGAATTTTTTACATTAAAAGTCTATACTTGGTGTGAAACACTAATGCTAAATCAACAACCACCAATATCACCGATCGTAAATAAATGAACAAGGCCACTTTTCAAGACTCCGTGCTCTAATTTACCAATCGTGTTCCTTCCTAGTTATCCTCTGTAATGTGGTGCTACCACTACAACCCAACTAGACCTCAGAAAATGCATGTGCACACCAAGGCAGTAAGCAGACTTGTCAAGAAGATAGACACTACATTGACGCCGTTGTTGTCCAGTATGTTCATTCCAGAAATCCTCCTTACTGTTGGACCATCTACTCCAACCACCTACAGCAGCATAATACAGCGCCAAACAAACAATCAAATTATGACTCAAAGATGATTACGGTATTTACACATATAGCAATCTACAATGCTTGGAGTGTCATACCTTCTTGCGAACGCTGCAGTACCCGCTGTACTGAACCGTTGCGCCCAGTAATGAATCGATCAGGCTTCCACATAGTCCAGCAGCTGTAGCTAAGGGTATAACTAGCAGTTGCCTCCAAAATACATCAGAAGCACACTGAGTTGTTAAGAATCCTATCAGCACAAATGCAAGCCCAATCGAGCATCCAGCTGCTGCTGCTGCAAGAAGTCCATCTATGGTTACCCCGCCATTGGTCCCCTTCCGCACCCTCTAACGAAGTTTCATGTCAAAAGAAAAAGTGAGAGTATATTCATACTGAAGTTCTGTTCAATTAGAAAAGAAGATTTCATGCATACCTTGAATGTTGTGATAATTCGTGGTTCAGATTTGCTAAGTATGCCAAGCTCAGAAGACCATGTATCACCATTGCAGCAAGAGTAATGTCCAATAACACCACCAATAAGCGCAGTTATAAGACCCGACTCTTTTGAATCCAAGCATTTGTCTTCACCTCCAGTAATTAGTGCTATCAGGACTACCAAGATACTTGCGATACCACTGTTTGACAAGACTTGCTTCCTGCCAATAAGAGTGGTGCGGACCTGCATTAGAAAGATTCAGAAGGGAATTTTCTGAAGCTGAAAGACGTCTTATCTCAACAACGAAGGTCATAATATTGATCGAATTTAGAAACATACAAACATAGGCGTCTTCCGCATCTCATTAGATATGTTGAGTTTTTGTCACCTTCTTTATAAATATCTAGTCAAATCTCACAATTGGAGAAACCTCTGGGGAAGGTGTAACAGGTTGCATCAAGTAGCAAATATTCATGATTTTTAGTCGGTGTTCTAGCAAAAGTTCATTCATGGTTCAACTTGATGCAGCAACCAAAAATACAGCTACTGGGCTGAAAGAGAATAGACACACCTCAAGATAATATCGCCAAATTAAACCAGCATAATTGAAGACCTCGTAAGTTCTCAAGGTTCTCTATAGAAGAAAGTTGCTTTTGTTCTAAGCAAAGTTTGCTATTCACATGCAAACTGAACCACATGCTTCAGGTTTAAACTCAACAGAAGTAGAACCACACTAGCTCTTCTGTAAAATGAATCCATGCAAATTAACACCGGTTTCTGTCTTTCACATAATATAATCATATAAAATGCATTCTTCCATATAATCAGACTCGCACTGAAATGAAATCAATACTACTCAGGCACACAATTCGTTTGTTGAACATTTGAATTACAAACGTTTTCCACTGAACAGTGAATTCTCTTTTGAAAGATTATATCATTGTCCTGCTCTACAATTGGAACCAAACTCATTTGAAGTTTCTTCTGTTGATGTAAAGCGTCATAACTTGTCAAAGTTGTTGCTGAATTAAAGCACTACGATTACCACAGAATCAAAATCAAGCATCCCCAACAATACCAAGATCAGCTTTCCAAGATGTGCCCAGGCAAAGACGGTAAAAGAGAGCAACGAGGGAGCGATCTGGGCTCACCAGTTGCGCTGGCCCCCCTCCTTGAACTCAGGATCGAGCGCACGCTTCCTGGCCTCGCCGATCCTCGTCACCCTCGACGCCGTGAAGAAGAAGACCAGCAGCAGCCCCGCAAACCTGCAAGATACCGGACACGAGATCCCCGTCACGACTCACGACGGAGTCCAACGGAGAAGGAAGAAGATCTCCAAGCTAAACGCGCGCCCTCTCACCTGTAGCCGGCGACGGTGTGCGCCACCATGGCCGGGACGCCGGCGAAAACGGCGGTGAAGTCGACGGACTTGCGCCGGACGGCGCGCGCCGCGATCGCGCCGCCCGCCGCGACGGCCACCGCCGCGCGGATCCACACGCCGCCGTTGACGCCGGCCGGATCCATCGCGGCCCCTGCGGATCCTACAACCCGCCGCCGATTCCCCGACTCCTACCAAATTGCCTTCTCGAGCTGGTCGTGGGTTCGATTTGGAGCTGCAGCGCGGCGCGTGAGGCGAAGGTGGCGGTGGTTTGCTGCACTGGCTCTCGCGCTCGTGCTCGTGAGATTCCTTCAGGTTTAAGAAATTCACCGGAGAAGATCGTTATGTTTTGGACTTTTTTCAGGAACCACCTTGACGTTCTTCCGAGTTGTAACCCAATACCCATATTTTCTAGCAAGGGCCCACCTTGATATTGTTCAGAATGTCATGTGGGATTTTTTTACATAATTCTTTATCACATGAAATACAGTACAAAACAAATTTTTTTATAAAACAGAAGAAGAAACAAGTAACCAAAAAGTTTGATTCGTTGTCAACAGTTTGAAGTTCAGAACATCTGCCAATTCCACAAATCCACGAGTAAAATCAAAATCTTCCATGGAAATACACATGTTGCTTGACTTGTTTCTGAACCCTTGACATTTTGCTAGCTGGCATCAGGTGAGGCAACTCAACTCAGAGTGAAACGAAAATGCTTAATAAAGAGTTAAAAGGTCATCATCATCGTCATAAGGTACTACAGAGAGAAGCTTTTAAGATGACCATCATGACACTACCGCCTCCGTTTCAAAAGGTGATGATGATCATCATCAATACCACTATTACTGCCACCATCTCTGAAGATTGCAGAGTACCCTAAAAAAACACGGTTTTGAAACTGTGCTAAAATCTTCCCCTCCCTCGACCTCGCCCTCGGCCCCTTCCCCGCCCGCGCCCTCGGAAATCTCTTCTCCCGCCACCCATTTCTTCAGGGCCATTGAAGCTGAACATGTTCATCCGCAGGCGTTCGGCCTCTGAAGTCACGGGCATCGCCTGAAAGACATCGCATGGCCATTTAATAAAACAATATTTCCGGACCAGTGGATGTTTTTTTTAACAGGAAAGGGATAGGAGATGGGAGTCGAAACTAACGTGGGAATCTTCTAGATCTAGTTGTTCTTGGAGTTGTCTTGCCAGTTCCTCGTCTCGACTGGTGTCTTGTATATGCCTTTCTGCTGTGGACATTGAACCGCCTGCTTTTCTCCTCTCCCATTCATCAAGGGTGAAGACCGGAGTCTCTTCCTGCTTGCTCCTGCCCTTGAATCGACCCCGACCATGCCTATCTTCGGGGATAGCCATTTTCTGCAGTAGTTTCTGTGCAGCAGCTTGGTTCTGAACAGGGACAGCTTCGCTTACTGCATAATGCAAATGAGTAAGTTTTAAGTTCTAACTGTGCATAATATCATGCCCAGTAGATTTAGACAAGATGCAACTAGGGTTTTGGGGGCCAACCTTCTTTTGGCCTGATATCTGCAGTAGACTGTTTGGGTTCAGCTTTGCTAGCTGTATTCTCTTTGTTCATGTTACTTGAACCCTCATTCGTAGGTTTTGAACTGGAATTAACCGACACGTGGTCATGAGCGACTGCCAAGTTTCTAGCCTTCTGGTCTGCTACGACACAAGATATAAGTCAGAGGGTGGCTCACAAGTTACAGCTACATCACCAAAGGTTTTGCAAAACGTGCAATTGTCGCCCGGGTCATTTTATATGCAGAACCAGCAAATTAGAAAATGGCAACTATGTAGATCTACAAAGATGCTCACGGCTAACATAGAGAAATCTCTTTATCGAGGAAATAGTTCAGAACATCATAATCTTCCAAGCATGTGGATTTCACAAATTGAGTCCAATACAAAATCATACACCTATTTACTTAAGATGCCAAGCTTTCCTGAAAGTACACAGCTACACGTCTACGCCTAATGACATCATTTTAGTGAACATGCAAGAAGAAACAGAAAGAGAAGAAATATGAAACATTACCGGGGTATTCTTGCAACTGGAATGTCCTGTTTGGACGTGCTTCGATATCTAATTTCTCAAATGGTGGAGGCCCAACTCCATCGTCATCTTGTGACAACCTCAATACTGGGCGTGATAAGCCTGAGAATTTCTGGTTCATCTTCCATTCCTCATACAAAGATTGGACAGTTCCCCCGACGACGCTCACATTTTTTGCACTCAGGCACAGTATGCCATGATTTACTGGAATCATGTTCTCAAGACGAATCTATAGTGGAAAGAAAAACAGAAAATGCATACTGACGTCAATATTCAACACATAGAGAAAGCATAAAAAATGCAGATATTGTATGTTATTTTAAATGTTGTAAATTTGAGAAAATAAATAAACGGCCACAGAAAAGGGAAAAAAAATCATCTTCATCTATTCCTAACCAAAAGTAAAAAACCTAAGATGTACTACTAAATAAGCTAACAAAGCAAACTTGAACAGACTGTGGGACAGAGAACCAATGGAAAATAGTAATACTACATCCCAACCCAATCTCATGCTGCACCACACATCATTTAAAGTAGTTTATTTCACAACTACTCGCATAGAGCAGTATCTTGTTTTCCAGCGTTTGGTTATGTAATTTTCATACTATATGAGTGGAATAACTGAGCATCCTGCTTGGTAAGTGTATGTGCCAGGCTCTCCAGTCTCTAATCCAAGTTGAATTGAGAAGCAAAACTGAACTAGCAGTCTAGGACAGCACATATACACGCTTATTTAACTAGGTACAGTGACTGCATATTGCCTCTGGTACCTGGGGCAAAACTAGAACTAGAACCTTGAGACAGAGAATATGAACTAACCTTGGTACCTGGGGCTATCTCTTCTGTGATGAACGGGATAGGGGAAAACTCAATGGCCACTGCTTCAGAAATACCATCAGTGAGACCAAACCGCAGAAGGCGGCGTTGCTGTGGGTTCTTAAAAGAAGCATCGACTCTGCTGCTATATATATCCCTTACAGAAACTACCTGCATAAAATCGGTGGAACCGGTTAATATACAACGAGGATCAGACAACCAACAGACATCTGCACATTCAGAGACTAGAACAGCATATGCTCAAACACTAGGAGAACGCAGACTCACACAAAATGTAATGTAATAATAAGACCACTGTTTGACAAGGTAACACAGCTATTTCCTTTGCGAGTTTCTGAGTCGCGGGATGGAATTCCAAGCAACATAATTGGGAAGAAAACTAAGAACGACTGCTAAAATGAGGTATTCCCCAGACTTTGAAACTAGTAACGAGTGCTGGACTTGGTGATTTGATTTGAGCTGTATACCTGCAGGACGATGGGGCCGTGGAGGTAGGAGAGCCGCTTCGTCGCGGTGGTGGCGGCGCGGTCGGGGAGGGACTTCCCGCCGAAGAGCCTCAGGTCCGTGTCGAGGAGGTCGGCCTCCAGGGCCTCCGGCGACGGGGAGGGGGATGCGTGGAGGAGGGCCTGGATGGACTCGTCCGCGGTGTCACGGAAGCGCCACCCACGCGCGGCGAGGGGCCGCAGGAGCGAATCGTCCTCGCGGAAAGCCGACGAGCTCGACGCTTCCGCCGCCATCGCCGGCGAGGTTTGGGTCACGGGGTAGGAAGGGGAGAATCGATTATAACCCCTCTAGTTCATCTGCCTTTGCTCATACGACCCTTTCTTTGTCTGCCTTGCTTATGAGCCCCCTTGTTTGATTTGCCTCTTGATCATAAGCCCCTTTTGCACGTTTAAGCATTAATTCATCACCTGATTCCGAATCAGTTGATATATAGATGAACAAAGTGAACAAAAGACTGAATTATTCTCCCTTATCTTCTCTTCACCGGGATTTGGCTTGTAGATCCTCTGGTATGTTTCCACAAGGGGACGGGATTCAAGTCGGGCGCGCCTGAGAGAGAGTTGGATTCGGTCGGGGATGGGCAATGGCGGTGGAGGCGGCATTGGAGGGAGAAGCCGCCGCGGCGCTGGAGGCGTCAAGGGGAGGATTCAGCCTTCCGCCCCGCATGCGCGGAGGTCGTTGAGCTTCACAGGAATGGCACCAGAGGAGCTTGGGCTGGGGCTGCCGGCGGGAGGAGCTTGGGCTGGGGTTGCCGATAGAAGAAGCACGGGCGGGACCGAGTTGTGGGAGGCGCGACCGAGGTATGGAGACGACTGCACGGAGGTTGTCGACCTCATGGGAATGGCAGCAGTTTACGCAGATGGGTGAGAACTCTGAGAGAATCATTGTTAGTTGCAATGATCCAGCTAAACATGAAAAGGGGGCTATGGTCAAGAAATTTGAGCAATAAGGGGGCTCATAAGCAAGGCTGACAAAGAAAGGGGTGTATGAGCAAAGGCAGATGAACTAGGGGGGTTATAATCGATTCTCCCGGTAGGAAGTAGGAAGCTCTAGAGGAGGCGCACTAGCAATATTGCTGCGAGCAAAGAACCAAGGCAGGTTTCTGAAATCCGTAACCGCACAAGGGAAGCGGGTGGCACTGAGAGAGCTAAACAACAAATTTTCTTTTTCTAAAACGAAACAGCAAAGTTATATAGCCAAGAGAGCAGTGACAACATGTTAAAAGAAGAAGAGAGTAGTGACATAAGAAATCATGACATGAAGAAAATATATTCTCAAATACGCGGAGTATACCGTAAGATCGTCTCCAAGGGCAAGGACAAGTGTATATAATTTGATGTCCACAGTCTCTATTTATTCGTGGAATGTTCAGACATGGCCAGACAACAGAGGTTCAATCCTCATTTATCTGTCCTAGTGAACCCATGTAGGTCATACACGTAGATCAGTCAACAACAAATATAACACACAATGACTTAACAATTCAACAAACCCATGTAGGTCATACACGTAGATCAGTCAACAACAAATATAACACACAATAACTTAACAATTCAACAATTTAAACAAGCTAACATGGTCGACGGCTAATAAAATTCAACAATTTATACATAGCCAATAAAATGAATGAATTGAGTGTTTTTTTCGCGTGTTCATGATCCGTTCCTTAGCATCGGCATCCATGAGGCTTGTGATGGCCAACGTGATCCTCGTCTTCCCTCTCTTGATGCTTGACAATGGTGTCGTGGGCAGCCCCACAGACTTTGATGACCCAACATCCATGCGGGGGGGACGCCTAAGACGGGAGAGGAGAGGGCGCGCATCAGGAGGGGTTGTTAGAATAAATCCGAGGCCACCGTTGAGGACCAAGCAATCATCACACGAGCATGACACCGAGATTTGTTAACGAGTTTCACCGATATGACTACATCTCCGGGGCCTGATTATGGGCGCTCCAACCCATGACACCGCTACAATACCGCACCCGGTCGCCCTGGACACCGACACATTGCCGCCGGCTTCCCCTGCGTTCCGGTGCTATTATGTTGGCATAGGTTACATCGTGTGTCTACCCTCGCTAGAGAGGTCTGGCAAGCAAGGTTGTCAGAATCCTGATCTTGAATCAGATCGGAGCTCCGATGGTAGAATCGCAAATCATAGAATCTTCACTATCAGGATCGTAGAAACATAGATTCTATGAACCAAAATCATAGAATCTTCACTATCAAGATCGTAGAAACATAGATTCTATGAACCAAAATCGTAGAATCAAAGGGGTTAATTTGGATCGTAAAGTCGTAGAATCGTACAACAGAATCGCGATTCTGACAACCGTGTCCTACTAGGACACGACTCCATATCCTATCTAAACACAATACAACTACAAGTCCAACTGTAAACTACCTCGTACGCTATATTCGACACAACTCCAACAAACTCCACCTTGGCGAATATACTCCACCACCCTGGATTTTGTCCATGGGTCAAACTTTCATGTACATTGGACTTGAGCTTATCCCATGAGTACCGCTGCTACTCCAAAGACTCCATGCGACTCCACCTGCAACTTGTAGTCCCTTCTTTTCTTGACCACAGTCAACACTCGAGCAAAATTAAGTTTCTTTTTACTCTAGTTTGTGCTCCCAACTTCCAGAGTATCCGTCCAACGCCATCACACATTGATCACTGACCTGCGTGAAAGTGAACAACTCACATATTGGGTGTCACACATAAGAGTTACCTGAACTCAACATCACCGCTCCTTTCTTGACCGCATGTCTGAAACTTGAAGGAATTTCACCGTTGCTTGTTGTCATCCCGAGTCAAATTCGCAGTTGTCTCACTACATGTATGACCACCAGAGCCCTGGCCCGTCTTCATGTCCCGTGCGTACCGCACGCCTCGCCGCTATTACCGCGTCGAGCCTCCGCTGTCCCGGTCGAGTCTCAAGGGTCGCGAACCCACACCACTCAACCCCCACTGCAGAGTACCATCGATCATCACCGACCGATGACGAGTTTCACGCTTTCATCAGACCGCTGGGCTCTAGTCCGAACTACGTGTCCCTCGCTTTTCCCCTTGTTGAATAGGCTTCGATTCCCTGGATCCTTGCATCGTAGCCCCTCAATCCAGCTTCACCTTCAACATGACTCCATGGTAGATGATCAGTCCACCCTCGCGCCCCGTCGGCTTCAAGCTCTCACATGCACATCACCTTGAATCAACCCCGCGCCATAGTCTTATCGAAGCCACACAAGCACTCAGGCCCGTGCCACGTGTTTTCACGCCCAGAAGTCGGTCACCATCAGCATCACGCCGATCCCACCACCGTCTTCTGTACCAACCGACTTTCGTCGATCCGTCAGACTGTCTAGCCCGACCCAGCCGAACATATTCGACTACAATCATGCTCCACTATGCATCGTGTCCACCAGCATATACCATGCATTACTCGACGCCTTGTTAAACATGATCCTCATGATGCGCTTGTCCGCACGCCTCCGTAGCCTGTCCACGTGTTTCAAGCCTTCTCAACAAATTGACTCCAAAAAAACTTCCATGCAACCTGCATAATTTTTATTGTCTTTATTTGTTGTTGTAGCTTCTCCGTGCACCTTAGCAAGAAAAAAGACCAAATTTGATCCAGCCAAATTGCTCTTGTACACACGCGTGGCCCTGGACACTCTTTTTTTTCTCAAACAAATCCTCACGGTGCCATTGATATCTCGTCCACCATCATGACCGATCAGCTCACAGCCTCTTTTCCTTTTTTTATTATAGGCACGTGTCTAGCCTGGGACTCCAGCGTGCGTGGCTTGCCCTTGTGTCGCTTCCGAGCTGCGCCCTAGTGCCCTGCAGACCTACTCGCACCCGCACGAGAGCACACTCTGTGCGCCTCGCGCTGTTGGGCCGTGTCGGCACACGTCTCCTGCCCAATCGTCGTCAAGCCACATGCCCTACGTCACGCTGCTTTCGCCTGGATCGATCCGCCGAGAACTCTGTCTGCTTCCGTGTAATGATTTCACCGAAAAAATACCGCTCTGAACTGCACCTCGATTGATTTTCCGTCGACTACTCGTAGCAATCCCGGGATCACCTCGCTGTCTCGACTCTATCCAATCTGCTGCTGAACTCTCCGAAGCGATCAACTTTTCGACACCATTCTCTAGATCAACAATCCACAGCCTCCAAACAACCTAGCTTATGATACCACTTGTTAGAATAAATCCGAAGCCACCGTTGATCATCCGAGGACCAAGCAATCATCACACGAGCATGACACCGAAATTTGTTAACGAGGTTCATCGATATGGCTACATCCCTGGGGCTTGACTATGGGCGCTCCTCCCCATGACACCGCTACAATACCGCACCTGCTCGCCCTGGACACCAACACATTGCCGCCGGCTTCCCCTGCGTTCTGGTTCTATTATGTTGGCATATGTTACATCGTGTGTCTATCCTCGCTATATAAGAGAGGTCTAGGATACAAGTGTCCTACTAGGACACGACTCCATATCCTATCTAAACACAATACAACTACAAGTCCAACTGTAACCTACCTCGTACATTATATTCGACACAACTCCAACAGGAGTTATGTTCTGTTTGGGATGGTTTAGGGTGGGGTCGGATTTGTCAGGTCCGACGTGATAGACATATTTGGGACAACCTCATTTTCAAACCACTTCCAAACAAATGGAGGTGGTTTGGAGCTGTTGGGCGGTGTTTCTTATCCGGACCATGTCGTGACATGCAAGAACGGTTTGAGGTTCCCTTGGAGATGGACTACAATTTTGGCTGTCACGAAAATTATGGCACCAACTAGAAAATATTTGAAGACAAAAGGAGCAATGCTTCTTCCTTTTTCCTCGTATAGCGCAAGAAGACCGGCGCCTTATTGCTCCAGATTCTTGCAATGTCCTGTTTGGGTAATAAAACGTTGATTCAGACAATAAATGGTTTCCAATGACTAAGCACCCGCGTGACTAAGGCTGATCATAGTGGGGAGGAACTTAGAAGTAACATCACACACTTCAATACAATTTTGCTTATGTGGCACGTATTTAATAAAGAGAGAGGTGCTTGTGGTAACTAGCTAAGTTACCGGAACATCACACACTCCAAGAAACAATGAGTCTATAACCTAATAAATATATCGTTGCATGACACTACATAGATGTTCCTACCCACTATGAGGCTGGTCATAGTGGGAGTAACATAGGTAGTAACATAGATGCCACATAAGCAAAAATGGTGATGTGGCAAGTAGTTAATGAGGAGAGAGGCAAATAGAGTAACATAATATGTTACCATCACATAGCGGTTTCCAATGCATAATGAGTCTACAAAGTAATAAATGAAGGCAACTATGTTACCACACCTATGACACTACCCACTATGAAGGTAGTAACATAGACTAGTAACATATGTATGTTACTAGTCCAAGTTACTCCCCACTATGACCAGCCTGAAGGTAGTAACATAATCTAGGGAAGTGTGTAAGTTACTAGCTTATGTTCTTGCCCATTGTGACCAGCCTAAGAACCTACTATTTTTGGCTTGAGCACCGAAGCGCAGCAGCCGCCAGCGTCACTCACGGGATCCGAGGTGTCCAAACCTCGCAAAATATTCCATCTGCCCTGTCAAACAAATGACAGCAGCCGCTATCTTAGCTTGTCACGTTGCGTTCCCAGCCGAGCAAGCACAAACAGAGCTCCATTGTGGCATTTGTTATTGAGAATCACTCGTCTCGGACATACCCACCTACACATGGTCAGTAGTGATCCACGAATGCTCAAACAGTCAACCGTCGCTTTGAGTTGCTCTTTTTGTGTGTTATAATTCCACTGGTTTGTGTGAACGCACATCGCGGGAATTGGGAACAGTAAGTAGCAATGTTTTTCGTGTGCGCATCGACATGTACATATCAGTCCGAAACCGGATAATGTATTGGCTGACCTGTGTAATATAAAGCTCATAGGGAGAATCAGGACCAATAAGTAGCAATGGTTTTCGTGTGCGTAATGATGTGCACGTGTCAGTCATAAGTGTGTAAACTGGGTAATGTATTGCCTCACCTGTGTAATGTAAGGCTCATAGGGAGAGTCGGGAACAATGCGTGGCAATGGTTTTCGTGTGCGTAATGACACATATGCATATATCAGCAATAAATGCGTAAACTGGGTAATATATTTGCTTTCCTGTGTAATATAGGGTGTATAGGGTCACATATGTTGCAGTATCGTTATGTACAGTTTTGATTGGTCATTTACTTTTGAGTCAATTACATCACTGGTGTTAGAACTTGACATGAATTGTCACTTCAGTGCTACAAGTTGTAGTGTACATTAAAGTAGTGCAAAAACTTGGCTTCGCGGTGCAAATACGGTGTAAAACTCGTTTGTATACGTCCACGACGCTGATGAGGCATGCCAACAAGGCTTGGGGCCCGTTGTCAATGACGGGATAATGAGGACAGGCTGTGCGGCTTGCTCTTTTTGAAGAAAAAAACTTCAGTTTCTTTTTTTTGCACAAAAATAACGCTGGGAGGCCCACCTGCACAAAACGCATTGAGGAAAAAATAGCACACACAGAGTTTCGAACCTATAACCAGCAGGTAACAACACCTGGAAAAAAAACCAGGTAACATGCGATGTGAGCGCACCTAACCACCGGCCAATGAGACATTCCGTGCCAGCGACCTGAAGATTTCAGGCATACACGATTAACTACCAGGGCCGCCAAAAATTTGTTTGCTAAATAGGCCACTTATATATATATTCTTTAGACAATATAATTTTTTACTTATAGGTATTGCACACGATTTTTCGTAAATCATAAGTATTTTGTTTCCTAAAAGTTCATAAACAGTTTTGAAAGCATGAAAACGTTTATATACTGCATGCATGTTTTATTAAAAAGGTGAATATTAAAATTATACGAATTTACATATTTCAATAAATGTTTATATAATTTAGAAAACATTAATGTATGTAGTTTTCAAATGGTTAAATATTTTATTAAAAATGTCGCAGGTGACCTCAGGTATGATCTTCATATTTATTAGTATTTCTTGTTCCTGGGACAACTTACTGTTATTTATTGTTTTCAATATATTCAACATTTCTGAAACTACATTAATTTTTTAAAATTTCTATGAACTTTTATAAATATTTTACATTGGTTAAATGTATTTAAATAAATATCTGTATAATTTTAAATTAACATTTTTAATAAAATATTAATGCAATATATAGATTTTTCATGCTTTTGGAAAATGCTTATGTACTTTTAGGAAAAATATTTATGCTTCATGAAAAATCATGTGCACATTTATAAGGAAAATATTATATTTTCTAAAGAATAGAAATGTGGCTTCAATATAAAAGAACCATTAGCCTATGTATAAGAAACAATCTTTGTCGGGTGTTGGTTTGCACTATCGGGATAGGAGGTCGCTGGTTTGACTGTTGGATTTTTTTCATTCAAAGTTTAGAGTTGTAATTTATGTTGTTAGGCCAAACTGGTATAGAAAATATTCATTATCATAGAGAACTAAATGTCGTCAGGCCTGGTGGTTAATCGCCAATTTGTAAAACATGTAGCTCCTTGGTTCGAACCACTAAGGTGCACCTTTTTCATTTGTGTTCAAAAAGAATTAGTTTACACTCTTAGTACTGATCACAAATGAACAGGAAACTTGATCGGTTGATTTGGTAAGGCTTGCAGGACCTGCGGGTTTGAGGTTCGAAACCTAGTGGGTACAATTTTCCTATCAGTGCTATTTTTGACAGGTGGGCCACCTAGTGTTTTTTTGTGCGAAAAAATACTGAAGTTCTTTCTGAAAAAAGAGCAGGCCACACGCCTTGTCCCCATCGTCGGGCCTCATGCCAAGCTAAGACGCCTCGTCAGCGTCATGGATATACAAAAACGAGTTTTGCACCGTATTTGCACCGCAAAACCAAGTTTTTGCATCACTTTAATGTACACCACAACTTGTAGCACTAAACTGACCATTCATGCCAAGTTCTAGCACTAGCGATGTAATTGACTCTTTACTTTTCTCTCTGAGCAAAGATTTTTTTTTTCATTTCTCCTAAGGTGAAATTACTCGAGGAAGAAGGACAACAACAGAGACGGCAACAGGAAAACTAGAAGTTGAGCCGTAGAATGCCAACGAACAATTGCTAGTTGTGCCATCCTCTGGGGAAGCAAAGAGATTGTTTTGAAATATGTTTGCATTATACATATACTAAATCTAGTCAGGTTTAGTTTACCTGGTTTTTTTGACTTTTTTCAATCAGTAAAAATGGGACCAATAAGAGGCTGACACGTCAATTAGTGGGGGACCTGGGCAAGTACGCTTTGGGGTGGGTAGAGCAATTTGGTATAGGATAAGATATTCCTTTTGCATGGTTGACTACGTGGGTATAGCGATTTGGGAGTTTCTTTTTCTTTGACTGGATCGTGATGGTTTGTAGTCGGTTGTTGCATGTTGCCCTGATGGACCACGTGTTCCGAGAGACTTCTCTGGATTCTTTCTCTCGAGGGTTCCGAGATTTCTCTCGATTCTTTCTCGGGGAGGAACTCATCAAACCGCATACGATTTCTCTTTCCGTTCTTATCTCAAAACCTGCCGCCTACCATACGCCGCAGATTGCGCCTATAAAAGAAAGGAATTGCTTCCTTCGTGCCGAGCATACTACTCATCTAGCTTCTGAACTTCATTAGTCTTCTAAATTACTGCCGCGCTCACACCTAGCATGCCGTCAGCCCGTGCCTCGCCATTGGCCACCGCCAGTCCCCCGGCGTGGCCCGTGGACTCTCCATCACGGCCTTCTCCGACGGGGCCAACCGGTTGACATTGCTGCGGCGGATGGTGGTGTGCGCCAGCGCACAGGCACAGAAGCATGCAGGCGGAGAACGGCTGTTCCGGCGACGCGCTGCGCAAGGCCACCAAATTCCTCGAGGACCGCCTCGACCGCAACCCCGTCACACCCGTCATGCTAATGTCGGACACGCAACAGCAAAGCTCGAGGAAACGCGACGGTGACAACGCGCTTGACGCAGGTGAGGATCCTCGGCCGACGACACGCCGGTTTGGTCGCCCCCTGCGTCCAAGCAGGAGCACCCACTGGAGTCCAGCGCTTCCGCGGAGCACGCCATGCGTTCGCAAAGTGACTCGGCGGCCTGGTCAGCGCGTCATGCAGGAGGTACCCCATCTGGTGTATGACGGAGGTAACACCGATGGCGAGCTAGAGGTGCCGCGAGGTGATCAGCTAACAGAAGGGGTACCGCGTGGTGTTCCTCAAGAGCGGGTAGGAGTTGGACGTGGACGATGCAGAAGGTGAGAGGTCCTCCAGGAGGCCAGCGACCGCGGGGACACCGGCAAGGTGTGCTCCACTGCTGGCAGCCTGGTACTACAAGAGCGCTCGACCTCGAGAGCTGCTCTCCTCTTCTCTGCTCTCTGCAATCTACTGATCAGTAGTTTTTTTTTTTGGCCTATATTCGGTTTTCAGGTAGAGGTCGGAAGTATGGTCGTGGGGAGCGCTGGTGATGGATCTTCCTGTCGTTGCCGGATCGAGCGTGAGTGAGAGAGGAGGAAGAACTTGCGAGCGAGAGAGAGATTTGTGCTGCCTAACTTCGCAGCTTTTTCTGCGTTCCTTCCTCTTCTTGTTATTCTGTTACAGAGGCCACCCCCAGCTAGCTACCTCCCGGCGGGATCGCCATGATCCGTGATGGCCGCGCCATCCCACGACCACATCACACAGCGACCAAGTCCCACCAGAAGTAAAGCTAGGGTGAAAAAGAAAAACAAAGAGAAAACGTGAGGGTCGTGCGTAGTGCACACCACTCCTACTTCTACGTGCATGCACCCGCTACATCACCAAGCACACACACACACACACATTATTCAGCAGAAACTAAACTACGACATGAACCTGACAGCTACCCAACTAGCTTAGTCTAACAAATCTCCTCCTTAAGCTTGTTGGTCTCTGATGATTTCACTGACACCCATCTTCTGCCTCATCTCCACAAAGCGCACACGCCCAAGGGCTTTGGTCAGAATGTCGGCAAGTTGCTGTTCAGTTCCAACATGATCAACCTCCACCTGTCCTTGCTCAATGCAATCTCTAATGAAGTGGAACTTCACATCGATATGCTTACTGCGATCGTGATGGACAGGGTTCTTCGCCAAGGCAATGGCAGACTTTTTGTCGATCAACAGTTTGAACTTTCTTGGATCTACTCCCTTCAACTCTGAGATCAGTCTGCTAAGCCAGAGACCCTGGCAAGTTGCTGCAGCAGCGGCCACATACTCAGCCTCACATGAGCTAATCGCCACCACTTTCTGTTTCTGGGAGGTCCAGGTAATGGGGTTCTTACCAAGAAAGAAGACATGCCCCGAGGTGCTCTTGCGATCTCCCACATCTCCTGCATGATCGCTGTCACTGTATCCCAAAATATCTCCACTCCCTCCACGCACATAACGGCATCCATAGCTCAAAGTCCCTTGCACATACCTGAGGATTTGCTTCACAGTTGTCCAGTGTGTGTTTGTTGGTTTTTCCATGAATCTGCTCACAATTCCAACAGCGTGTGTGATATCAGGCCTTGAGTGTACAAGATATCTCAGACTGCCAATTATGCTGCGGTAGAGGGATGGATCAAAGGGTTTTGCATCATCTTCCTTCCTCAGCTTCAGTATGCACTCCATGGGGGTGTTGCAACGATTGCAGCCAGCCATCCCAGCCTGTTCGATGATCTTCTCTGCATATCCTCGCTAGCACAAGGTAATCTCTCCTTTGGACTGAGTTACTTCGATCCCCAGGTAGTAAGTGAGGAGACCAAGGTCACTCATCTTGAAGAGCTTCTGCATTTGATCTTTGAACTCTGCGATATGAGCTGAATCAGTACCTGTGATGATTAGATCATCAACATACACTCCCACGAGCAGAAAAGATCGAGCATCTCCGTGCCTGTACACTGCGTGCTCCAGAGGGCTTCTACTGAACCCTAGCGCGCACAAACTTTCATCCAGTTTAGCATGCCAGGATTTGGGTGCCTGTCGCAAGCCGTGCAGAGCCTTGCTCAGTTTCAGCACCTCCCCCTCTCGCCCAGCGATGACGTACCCCGGTGGCTGCACAACGTACACCTCTTCTGCCAGATCGCCATTCAAAAAGGCAGATTTTACGTCCATATGATGAACTTCCCATCCGGAGTGCGCGGCGAGAGCGAGGAAGATGCGCACGGTCTCCATTCGCGCCACGGGTGCGAAGACCTCCTCAAAGTCCACGCCTTCCCGTTGTGCGTAGCCTTTTGCCACCAGTCTGGCTTTGTGCTTGACAATGTTGCCCCCGGGGTCGCGTTTCACCTTATAAACCCACTTGAGGCCGATCGGCTTGTGCCCTTGAGGTAGGGAAGTGAGGTGCCAGGTGCCACTCTCCGCGATCGCGTCCATCTCTGCATCCATTGCTTGTTTCCAGGCCGTGCTGTCCAGGGCCTCAACAATGTCACCTGGTTCCTCCGCACTGAGAAGGCAGTGCTCCATGGCTTCCCTTACCGCATCCCCTTCTGTTTCATCGAGGATGCACGAGACACGCCGGTAGCGGATGTTGCCAGTGTCTACATCACGACGGTTCTCATCATGGGTGAGCGGCGTGGCCCAACGGATCTCACGACCCCCATCAGGCGTCGCTGGCTCGGACTGTGGTGTCCTGAGCGCGCTTCCCCCAGACGTGGGCGTCCCGGACGACGATGGCGACGCGAGCGCGCTCCCCCCAGGCGTGGACATGCCCGAGGGCGAGCCACTCGACGCAGGCGTAGAGGGAGTCGTTGGAGAGTGCGGCGTGCCGGGGAGAGCGGGCGTGCCTCGGTCTACCTCATGGACACCTTGGTCCGTGGTGTAAACCACGGTGAACGTCGACGGAGCAGTGTACACCTCCTCCGCGCCCGGCACACGCCACGCCCACGGCCTTGACTCTTCGAACACAACATCCCTTGTCACCTGTACTTTCTTGCTTGCTAGGTTGTAGACGCGATAAGCTTTGGAACCCTCTTCGTACCCGACGAAAACCATGGGCGTGGAGCGGTCGCTGAGCTTGGTGATGCCGGGGCCGACGCGCTTGACGTGGACTGTGCAGCCGAACGTGCGCAGATGATGCACTGTAGGCTTGCGTCCGTGCCACGCCTCATACGGCGTGACCCCTTCCAGGCTGCGGGTCGGAGCGTGATTGAGCACGTACACCGCTGTCCGCACTGCCTCAGCCCAGAAGAACGCCGGCATCTCCATGCTCTTCAGCATGCATCTCGCCATCTCGACCACTGTTTGATTGCGTCTCTCCACCACTCCGTTTTTCTGCCGCGAGTACGGAGCAGTGGTATAGTGCTTGACGCCCAGCTCCTCACAATACGCCCTGAATTCACCGGAGTTGAACTCGCCGCCCCGGTCCGACCGGAACGCACGCAGTTTGCAGTTGCCAGTAGCCTCAGCCTGCACCTGCACCTTCTTGAAACGCTCAAAGGCTTCATCCTTGGACCTCAGAAGCTCTACCCACATGTAACGGCTATAATCATCCACGATCAGAAGGAAGTACTTGTTACCTCCCGGCGTGACTGGCTCGATTGGGCTACAGAGGTCTGTATGCACCAGCTCTAGCCCGCGCTCTGCGCGGTACGCGGAGCACTGCGGGAACGGCGTGCGATGCTGCTTCCCAAGAGCACATTTGTCGCAGTATTGCTCGACCCGATCAATCGCGGGCATTCCACGCACCATCTGCTTCGAAGACATGGCTCGGAGGGCGCAGAAGTGGAGGTGACCCAGGCGGGCGTGCCAACGCCAGGTCAGGTCGTCTCCTTGTGCCAGCAGGCAAGCTGGTGCATCCATGGTGAGTGCGCCAGTGTACAGACGGTTGCCAGACCGCCTGATGCTTGCCAATGTGCGGCGAGCTGGGTCTCTGATGACCATGAGCCCGTCCTGAATGCTGATGACGCAGCCCGCCTCGTCCAACTGGCCAACCGAGACGATGTTCGTACGAAGACTCGGGATGAAGAAGACGCCAGCGAGCGCACGCTGATCACCACCCTGGCAGCGGAACACCACCGTGCCTCGTCCACGGATGGCCACAACAGAGCCGTCGCCGAACCTCACCGTGCCGTGCACATCCTCGTCGAGGGACGCGAAGACGCCCCTGTCACCCGTCACGTGGCTGCTTGCACCTGTGTCAAAGAACCACAGACCATCCGGAGAGGGCACGGGCATGACTTTTTCCTCATTGAGATACACCTCTTGGGGTGCCACGACCTGCGTAGCATCGACGCTGGTGACCACGGCCATGTACAGGCCCTGATCGTGCTCCGCGTTGGCCTCCGCAAGGTTGGCCTGCTCCTGATTGCCCTTCTGCTCCTGCTCGCGCAGCCACGTTCGGCACTTCTTCTTCCAATGTCTTGGAATACTGCAATGATGGCACTTGCCTTTCTTTTTCTTGCTGCCAGACCCGCCAGAGCCGCCCGCGCCCGTGCTCCCGGACGCGCCTTTGCCGCCACCGTGAGGCTTGGCCCTGGCGTGCCCCTTGTTCTTGCCAGTGTTGCCGCCGCCGCCTCCAGACGACGAGCCACTGCCGCCGCCCACCTTCTCGCGGGCCAGCCACTCCTCGTGAGTGAGCAAGAGACGCCCGGCAGGCTACGCGCCGTCGTCCAGATCGTAGTGGTCCTCGCATGCAGAGAAGCGACCGACGAGTTCCTCGATCGTCATGGCCTTCAGATTGAGAAGTGACTCGATCGCGATCGGACGATAACGGCGCGGCACCGCCCGGAGGAATTTCTGCACGGCCTTGTGCTCGGTGACGGGGTCGCCGAACAACTCGAGATCGGAGATGAGGGCGGAGAGCCGCAGCCCGAAATCCTCGATGGACTCTCCGTCTTTGAACCGGAGATCCTCGAATTCTCGCCGGCGCACCTGCGCCTTAGCCTCGCGGGCGCGCGCGCTGCCCATCCTCATCGTCTTGATCGTCTCCCAAGCCATCTTGGCCGTGTCCTTGGCAGCCAGCACGCGCAGCAGCTCTGGCGGGACGCCGGTGAGGATTATCTGCAGCGCGCGCCGGTCGTCGTTCTCGTCGGCGCCGTCTTCAGTCACCGCGGTCCAGACGCGGGCGACCTGCAACTTGACTTGCATGAGGAGCGCCCACTCTTGGTAATTGGTGCGGGTGAGCATCAGCGACGACCCCGACTCCTCGCGCACGACGCGCTCCACCACGCGGATCTCGCCGCTGCCACTGCCAGTGAGGCGCGCGACCGGCGCCTTGGACGAAGGCGTCTGCGATGGTGACCTAGCGCCGCCCTTGTTCTTCCCGTCTGACTCGTCGCCCGACATCGCTGCCGCGGATCAAACACCGCCGGCCACCGGAGGATCGCACACCGCCGGACTCTGATGCCAATTGTCGTTGCCGGATCGAGCGTGAGTGGGAGAGGAGGAAGAACTTGCGAGCGAGAGAGAGATTTGCGCTGCCTAACTTCGCAGCTTTTTCTGCGTTCCTTCCTCTTTTTGTTATTCTGTTACAGAGGCCACCCCCAGCTAGCTACCTCCCGGCGGGATCGCCATGATTCGTGATGGCCGCGCCATCCCACGACCACATCACACAGCGACCAAGTCCCACCAGGAGTAAAGCTAGGGTGAAAAAGAAAAACAAAGAGAAAACGTGAGGGTCGTGCGTAGTGCACACCACTCCTACTTCTACGTGCATGCACCGGCTACATCACCCAAGCACAAACACACATTATTCAGCAGAAACTAAACTACGACCTGAACCTGACAGCTACCCAACTAGCTTAGTCTAACACTTCCTTTGGCTGTCAGCATCACGATCGCGGTCGCCCAGGCCGCCAGCCCCCTGGAGATCAGCTGTGTAGTCCCGGGAGTAGCGAGCTGCCATCTCGCGGCACTAGCATCCTGCCTGCCACCGGCACTAGCATCCTGCCTGCCACCGGCACATGCGGGGTCGGCCCGACCACTCCTCGGCGCTCACTATCGACGGGTGGGCCGCGCCGCCACACCTCCCCATCTGCGGACGCCGCTGCCCGTAACAACGAGGCCAGCATCATGGATGGCCACGGAGCAGCCGAGAGGAACCAATGGCAGTGTCCGAGTACGCGAGAGGTATGCCTCAAGCCAATGGTTATTTAGGGGCTGTTTGGATTGTGACTATCTTTGCCATATATTGCCACATGATTTTTGCCACACTTGCCTTAGTTGAGTTGCTTAAATTATTAGCCACACTTTGACTTGCCTAAGGGAATCTTGCCATACTTTTTGTGTCTATGACATGTGGGGTTCACTGCTCATAAAATAATCCTTGCCTTAGGTGTGGCTAGAACCAAACACCTACCTAACTTGGTCAAACTTGCCTAAGGTTAGGCGTGGCAAAGTGTGGCTGGAAACCAAACAGCCTCTTAGTTTGCAGAAAGTACATGCAGGTCCTATGGGCGCTCCAGGCCAGGCAAACCTGCTACTAGACTGTAACTGAAGGCGCTCATAGTGGTGGTAGCACAAAGAATAAGATTGCATTAATAACTGAAAAATATGAAAACAAGTCAAATAAGGGAAACCTTTATAATCGGCGGACCGGCGGAACTTTGGGCCGGTCTCACGTTGCTCGCACCCAAGCTGCGTTACTGTAGCCTGTCGCGCCACTTTTTCTTTGGCTTAGTCAAACCTTATCTTCTCTCCCGTGATCTTGACCACTCCTTTCCCTGTTCTTTCTCCTATCTCAACGTCTTCTTCCACTAATGTTGCTGCAGACGCATACTCCTCCCCCAACCACGTGAGAGCTGAATCCATAATTTGCTACTGCAGCCGACCATTGTGTTGGTGGCCATCTTCCATCCCTCACGCAACGAAAATACTAGACAGACGACACTCCATGCACGATGCATGCACGATTTACAATCAGATGGATGTGAAGCACTTTATTCCCTGATTCAATGGCTGGATGTGGAGCGTCGTTCATGCATCGTCCAAAAACGTCGTGTGTATAGCAGCTCTCCTCACGCAATCTACCCCATGCGCGGCCGCCCGTTGTTTCGGGCCTCACGAGTTTGCGGCAGCCGCGCACCACGCCGGAGCTGCCGCTGTCTTGGCTACCAACTGCACACCCGGAGCTGCCGCTGTCTTGGCTACCAACTGCACACCCGGAGCTGGAACCTGCATCATGGCGTGCTGAAACCATCAGCGTGTGGAGCTGGGACCGGTGTCCCCCGATGCTACAAGCCTACAATAATCTGTGCGTGGAGCTGGGCTGGGCACCGTCAGATACTGAACCGTGGGGGCGCGGAGCTCGGAAACCGCAGTCAGGAAAAGCTGGAAGCGGCGAACCGAGGTGTTGCAACTGGGCCGGGACATGGAGACACGCGGACGTGATGCTGTAACCGGCATGCCGCAAGTTGCAACCGCAGTCCGTTAGATGCTGGAACCAGCATGGCGGCGAGTGGAACCGGCGAGCCTATTTGCTGCAACGACCGCAGGCTGCTGGGACCAGCAAGGCGAAGAGCTCGAACCGGCGTCCAATTTTGCTTGGATCGGCAACCAAGTTTGCTGGAATGGGTGCCTTGGATTGCTGCGTCTTTGCTGGAATGGGAGCCTTGGACTGCTGCGTCATCCGCCGCACAGGGGAGCTACCAAGTTGGCGAGCTGGAACCGGCGCACGATAAATTTGTTACATGGATTTTCATGGCGAAGCTGCAACCGTGACGGCGGTGACAATGTTTTGCTATATCCATCACCGGATTTTGCTGCGACCGGGGAGATTTTTTGCTACATTGATTTCATGGTGAAGCTACAACCGCGAGGGCGGTAACAATGTTTTGCTACATCCATCGCCGGATTTTGCTACGACCGGTGAGATTTTTTGCTACATCAATCGCCAGATTTTGCTACGACCGGCGAGATTTTTTTGCTACATTGATTTCATGGTGAAGCTGTAACCGTGATGGCGGTGACGAAGTTTTGCTACATCCATTGTCGGATTTTGCTACGACCGGCAAGGAATTTTGCTACAATTGGCATTTGTGGCTGGCGGCGGCCACAACCACGAATCAGGGAAGATGCAACCACGACCGCGTCGCATTTTTGCTACCACCATGTCTCCTTTTGCCACAACCAGAATCGCTTTTTGCTACACCCGGCTGTCAGCGATGCGGAACCGGCAGTGCGAGGAGCTGCGAAAAGCGGACGAGGATGCTACAACCGGCTGCCGGTGATGCTGGAATCGGCAATGCGAAGAGTTGCGAGCGGAAGACACGGATGCTACAACCGTCTGGGCGTGAAGCTACAACCCCTAGCGTTCTTTTGCTGGAAGCGGCCACCGGCGATGCTACAACCTTCATCGACGGATGCTAAAACCGTCAACGGCGGGAGCTACATGCAGCGATGGTGAGATGAAAACTCATGACCATAGAGTCGATTTTCCGGGACGGGGGACGGTGGTGGTGGCGCAGCTGCAACGTTGGCTGGTGGTGGAGATGCGAAGGTGTGCCCCCATGCTGGTCACGACAACGGCGACCTCGCACACGACGACGGCGACTTGTTGCGGCACGGCGGCGCGAGAAACCGATGGCAAGCGCGGGTTAGTGAGCCAACGAGCTCGAGCGGTGTTGTTCTGGGTTGCGACCCTCCAATAATAGAACTGTTGTTTGGACCTGGAGTCCTTAGCCGAGACGTGTACGCGAGACATAGAGAAGAAAGTATGAAGACCTCCACAATAGTCAGCGGGGTGAGTGGCCATGGCGGTGCTGCTAGCTTGGCAGTGGCCATTGAAGTGGCAAACCAGCAGGAGCTTGCTGCGATGGGGGACACAAGCTGCATCAGCAGCGAGGTCGGGCGAGGACGCAGCGTGAGGTAAGCTTCGACACGAAGGATTATGAGGATCGAGAGTACGCAGGATTCTGATGATATGAGGTGCATGCAATGAGGATAACGAGTGGACGAAAGAAAAGATCCTCATCTAACGGCTGCATGCAAGACCATCCAACGACCCATGATGGACCGGCCCAACGCTCCGCCGGTCGACCGGCGCAGATCATTGGCCGTCAAATAAGGTGGTTTGAGCTAGCATGACATGGACGGCTGGAAGCACATGTGTTGGCTGTTTGGGTCTATGCCCAGTTCTCCACATGGCATGCTATCTACCTACCTTCTTCGTTATGATCTATCTAATTTGTACGTAAAACTCTACACGCTGAAAGTACCACTATGTCAGCGATGGTTTCTTTAATACCTATATTATATTCTCTAGAACATGCCAATTTTGAAAAATAAATTAGAGCATCTATGTTTCTTTAAACACAAATGTGTATGGATTATATAATCGATATTCTTTTGTTACTGCTGAACGAAGGAACTAAGAAGAGCAAATTAAGCATTTTGCTTCAGTTAGTGAACAATTTCCGAATTGGGTGATAATTCTTACTTTCAGTTTTTCTGAGCGCACAACATCCATCTTATTTGTATGTGACACTCCTCTTAGTGCCACACCTTGTTTTCTGCAAACAATATTTTTCTGAAATTACAATTTTATTTATGATGCATGATTTCCCCCATTTTGCTATTGTTTAGAAAATGGTATTTGTTTTTCTAAATTTCCTTTTACACTTAGAATATGTTGAATCCATAGAGTAATGCATGCTTTGATCCAGTAGTGCCACCAACATCGTTTACACTAACAAATAGGCCACCCCAAACACGCACGAAATAATGTGCTTTTGCCCTGCAACTACTTCCTTATTATTTTTCCCGTTGCTGGTTCACATTTAGTTCAAAAGTGTGCGCTTTAGTGTTGTTCAATTTTCTTGCACGTTAGATTGGAAATAAGTAGAATGATGTACGTCAGAAATAAATGTATGACATTTAGTCTTATTAAGAAAGTGTCAACATGTACTTCCTGATATCTAAGGTGCACCACGCATGCTGACAATAAATGTATCCTTTTCAGTTTGCTTCTATGCATTAGTTTTCTTTTTGACAATACAGCCTTAACACCGCAGTTCTGTTACTTCGATTTGAAATTCAGTGCATATAAGAAAAACACCATGTATCGACATGGCGCGGCCTGCCGCCGCGCGGGTATGCTAGTATATAGCTATGAGGTAAATATAAACTAAACATATGTACAAAATAACATAACAGATGTATTTTGCATTGACTTCGAATTATTGCACACAGCGAACAAAGTAGAATAACGAATGCACACACTTTGCATTGTTGCTAGCATTTAACTAGTGAATAGTAAAAAGGTATCAGATAACTAGTCCGGGGAGGTGAAAGATGGCTAGCAGCGACTGCGGCGACCCGCGGAGCGACGCCCCCGACGCGCCTCCCCCTGCGCCGCCTTCGCCTTCTTCACCCCCGTCCCTGGCCGTCGACGGTCTCGCCGGCGCTTCCCCTCTGGCCCCTGCGCCCCCCGGCCGCGTCGGTCTGCCACGACCGTGTCCCCCTGCCCGCGCCGGATTGCCTTCCGCTGCCCCGTGCCGCCGACGGCCTTACACTCCCAGGGGTGGGAGTTCGACTGCTCGCGCGCGGGCTCGGCACCTCCGCCGGCTGCCGAGTTCGCCTCGGGTGGCCGCAGAGCAAGACGGCGCCTTGCGGGCTGTGGGTGGCCATCGCCGCCGGCGCCCCGCTGGGTGGGGGGTCGCTGGGCGGGCTGAGCTTGGCCCCGCCCGCGCGTCGTGGAAACTCCCCGGCTCCCTCGCTCCGGCGAGCCCGGCCGCTCCGCTGCCTTTGGGGCTTGCTGGCTCCCCGGTGATCTCCCGCCGTTCACCTTTCCGGCCGTTCATCGCGTTTTTCGGAACCTCCAAGATGTGCTGCTCCCCCGTGCCCATGCCCGCTGGGTGGGGGGTCGCTGGGCGGGCTGAGCTTGGCCCCGCCCGCGCGTCGTGGAAACTCCCCGGCTCCCTCGCTCCGGCGAGCCCGGCCGCTCCGCTGCCTTTGGGGCTTGCTGGCTCCCCGGTGATCTCCCGCCGTTCACCTTTCCGGCCGTTCATCGCGTTTTTCGGAACCTCCAAGATGTGCTGCTCCCCCGTGCCCAGTCACTTTGGCCCGCGGTGCCCTCCTCGCCGGAGGCGGCTGGAGAAACCCTAGCGGGGCGCTCGGTTTCTTCTCCTGGGCTGGCAGGACAAATAAAGACAGTATTTGTGATCGTGGAGGCAGGCAGTTCTTGATGCAGCGAGATCGAATATATTATGATGAAAACACAAGAGAACAAGAGGTATTTTGGCATGCGAGATTCAGAGGAAAGATCTTTATATGATGAAAACACAAGAGACCAGACATTTTAAGAGATATATAAAAATCAAACTACACAGGGCACACGATGAACACAACATAAATAGCTAATCACAACACGCATGAACAGAAACACTAGGTTGATAGGCCAACACGATAAACCAGAGCGTCAAGGTCACAACAAAATGGAGGGGTCATACACAGCAAGTCCACACACCACACCAGCCACGTCCATCATTGCTTCCCGCAATTACCTACAGCAACTAAACGACGACGACTAACGAACCAAAACACACCACAAACCAGAATCATGCCAGTGACAGATAATCGCCCACGCAAAAGGAGTCGTCGACCCTCATAAGATCAAGTGCTCATGACTTGGGAGCAGACCGGGAGCGCAGCCTGCTCGCGACGCAGTCGGGGCTTCTTGCTTCGACCCACTTCCTCTTCTTCTTCGGCTCCGGCTTGGATGGAGTGACGCAGCCGACATCCTGGTGACATTCCAGAGAATCAAATGTCACCCCGGACTCGCTCCTGCCATCATCCTTGCAGACCACATCAGCAGTGATCTTCTTCCTTGGGGCCTTGGCTTCATCCTTGACAGCTGCTGCCTTCTTCTTCTTCATGTTTCCTTCCTTCTGCTCAACTTCACCAGCATCATTCACCGCGTTGCTGCTCAGATCAGCAGTGATCTTCTTCCTCTGGGCCTTGGCTTCATCCTTGACAGCTGCCTTCTTCTTCATGTTTCCTTCCTTCTGCTCAACTTCACCAGCATCATTCATAGCGTTGCTGCTCAGATCAGCATCCTGCTTGGCAACTGGTGCGTGCTCAGAGACCTCATCGGCAGATGGCAGCTCGTTTGAGGAGTCAGCTGAGCTTGAATCTCCTGAGTTTGCTCCTGCCTTATTTGTTGCAATGAGATAGTGTGCCACGGATTTGTACCCAAGCCTGACAACCTGCATGACAGAAAAAAACACCTGCTTGCTTAGCACTGTTCGAGCAATTAGCAGCAACAAAAAATATAACCCCAGTAAATGATTGTGACTTTGGCTCTATTATGTTTCTTCCAACTTTGGTCATTTAAAAGTAGAAAGAAGTCCATATAACCCCCTGAACTGTCAGGAATCGGCCACTTAACCCCCTGAACTACAAAACCAGGTATTTAACCCCCTCATGTTTCTAAAACCAGACACATAACCCCCTCACCCTGCTATAAGCGGTTTCAACACGTTGTTTCTCCGCTATTTCAACTAATGCTTCTTTCTCTGTATGGTTCAAGGCGGTGTTGCAGAAAGCAAGAAACATGGGGATAGATAGGAACCGGGACAAAGGTGTATGCAGCGTCTTTGATGTGGTAGCCTCGCGGAGCTTGCCGATCTCAGACAGAAGTAGTGTGACGCGTCGTACAGTTCGTCATCTGGGATGTGTTGACTTGACATGAGAACACTCCTTCGTCACCGTCGCCGTCTATAGCTGTTCGACTTCAGGCATCTCTGACTCCGACTAAGCTGTTCCCCAGGAACGACGACGGGTGCATCACACGGGAGGAGGTGGAAGACTCTCCGTGCAAAGCTAATAAGCATCCCTGTGCCATGGACTGCCCATTCGTCATGGAAACGCGTGCTCAGGAGCATATAGGATTGGAGATGAGATCGGACGAGTCGCACGCATGAGCTGAGGAAGAAGCGATCGCACGAGAGCGCCATGAACTCTGGTGCGGAGGCGCGCGCGTCGCCAAGATGTGAGTGCCGCCGACAGAGAGCTTCAGCGATGACATGGATAGTGGCTGCATCCACAGGAGGGCCACCCTGCTGTAAGTCAGCGGCGACGGAGCGCGGGGCACCGCAGGTGGGAAGACATCATTTTTCTTTGACTATTATATATTGCCACGTAAGCAATACCACCTATAGAAACCACCTAACATAGACTTAGGGGGGGTTTTGTCTGGTTTTGCAAAGATTAGGGGGTTAAACACCCGGTTTTGTAGTTCAGGGGATTAAGCAGTCGATTCCTGAAATTTCGGGGGGTTATATGGACTATCCCCTTTAAAAGTACAACTAACAGTCATGGAAACACAATCTCATTCCATTCTGAAAGCATATATGCTGTAGTATATTACCTTCCGGTACGCATTGCCAGTAGGGAACCATCCTCTCTTAGTTCTGCAGATGCTGCAATTGCAAATGCCACGGCAAACTGGACATGTCCAATTAGGATTGCTCTTAGCTTCCAGCACATTCTCACCATACCTGCATTAGTTATAAAATGTCAGTCCAATGAAAAATACACAGCCATCGGCTAATCTTTCTGTTACAACATTGCAGTAACAAAATGGAGGTGAAATCTCACTATCAATTTGGAACCAGTGAGAATTTAGGGGGATATAATGAATTCAAGATCAAAATTCCCCCAGCCCTCCGTGTTTTGATCCCACAAGCTTTCCAAATAATCAGAACTAGGACCTCAGATGGCATAACTTGGACACTATAAATCATATATGTTTCATAAACTGCAAGTCAGAATGTTTCCATTTTTCTGTTCATCTACCTTGAATACTGTCAACCTTTATGATGCAGATAAAACCCTATTACAAAACATTAATGTATGCATAATCATATATTACCAGACAGATTGGTAACAAATATTTCACAGAAGCGCGCCTGCTCACAGTAAATTAACGTAAAATTGTATGTTTCATTTCCCCTAGAATGTTCAAAATTCAATTTTTTGAAAAAGAACTCACCTCATGTACAAACAATCTCCACAGAACTGCCCTTGGACAATCTGGCAATTACAGCATCTTGTATGATGACCCAGAGTTTTCTGGCTGTATCATGGAAGGATAATGCTTGTGTCAGGGTTGAGAAAAGATGACAAACAAAAACAAAGTTATCATCATGCATCCTCAAGAAAACTTCTAAATCTTCTGTTACACCACAAGGTGCAACTGCATTCCAACAGCATGTCTTGTTACTTTTTACATTCTCTTTACACTAAGAATATCAGACCCTTTTTACCACACACTAAGTGTTATATGTTCATCCTAATGCTGCTATTTATGCTGTAAGTTCAGCACACTGCATACATGAGAACGGCCTAGCAAAGGAAGGTGTAGAAAAGTTGCGACGATCCCAGACAGTTCTTGGGGGGAAACTTACCGGCACTGATGACAGGTTTGGCCCCTCACTTGATCATAGATGCGCTTACCGTCCTTGCCACAACCGTCCACAAAGAGAGTCCAGGGTGTGCCACATGTACCTAAAAGCTTCTCATGCTCTTCAGTGTAGACTTCTTCCTTGCACCCTTCCTCAATAGAGAAAGGCCTTCCACCATCAAGACCCTTCTCCTTCTTTTCACAAATTTCAACATATCTAACTGGCTCCACGCTCTTCAACCTAAATTGAAAATGATCGCAAAAGAGGAAGATTCACATTAATGTTGAGGATTGAAGGAAATGAATATAAAAAATTATCAACCAACTACCTTGAACTCAATCAACACAAGTACAAGAATTCTTCTGTAGTATTGCCTAATCTAGACCGTCAGATCAAAAAAGGAAACGCCCCTAAAATAACTTGACGTACTGTAAACGGAATCTATGTAAATTGTCTTCATGTACACAAGAAAGGGACGCTACTGAATCTGAACTTGTGGCATGAACTGGACTGTAAATATCCCATGAGAAATCAACCTATTTCGGGAAACTAAGATTCGAGATGCCAATTTTAGAGGGTAAGCATTTAAATACTACCAAAAGTAGTAGTCAGAATGAAACAAACGGCCGGGAAGGGGAATATATGGAAGTAATCAATGCCGGATTTGACGTTATACTAGCAAATTTTACAACATGAAAAAAGGGCATATTCGTACTGCAAAAGGGGAACGAAATTAGCATGTTCATACTTGATAATAGACGCACAAGAATAATAAGCTGCGCAAGAAGAAGAGCATTTGCAGTGGGATGAAAATGGTGAACACAAGAACAATAAGCTGCACAAGAAGTCGGTGGATTCCTCCCATAAACCGAACAGGAGAAGCTACATGCCAAGAAGATTAGATTCGCCGCAAACGAACCTGAGGGACCGGCGCGCCGGCATCGGGGAGGCGGTCCTGATCCTGGGAGCGGCGGCGTCGGGGGAGCCCGGCGTCTCCGGCCTCCGTCGCCAGCGGCCGCGACCGGTGCCGGTGCCGGCGGGGGTGGCGGACTGGTTGAAGCGGGTGGCGAGGTCGACGAGGCCGAGCTTCTGCATCCGCTCCATGTTCTCCTTGATCCTCGCCTCCCGCTCCCTCTCGTAGCCTTCCGCCGCGGCCGTCAGCGGGGACACGGGCGACGGGGTCCTCGGCGCCTCGACCTCGGCCGCCAGCGGGGCCTTGGGGGGCCGGCCGCGGCGCTTCGCCTGTGCTGCCGGGGAGGTCTCCGCGCTGGCGATGGGCTGGGTGGCGGCCATGGCTTCTTTCGGCGGCGGCGGCGGCCGGGGCTTCTCTTTCTCCGAGGTGGTGCGGCGGCGAGGATTTGGGGGGAAGGGGAGGAAGCCGGGAAACCCCAACGGTTAGATTGAGGTTTTGCCAGTGCGTGCGTGGTGGGGTCATATATAGCGCGACCGCCCGGTTTACCCCGCCGCGTGCTGCGGTGACCGTTGGGAACCTGCTACCGACACTGGCAGGTGGGGCCATGCCTCGCGGAGCCGTGGGCCGCCACCGGTCAGTGAGCGGAACTGTGCACGTTCGCGGCGCTCGTAGAGAGTGGGTTCACGAGACGCACCGAAGCCTAGGTTGTGGCGCTTCGGGCCGTTCGCTGGTGGGGGTCGGGTCGTGTGTACCCGGCGGTATGGGCTGAGTGCGTGCCGAGTGAAGCGGCGCAGCCTCAATACTTTTTTATTTTGTTATTACTGATTGAGTAGCCTTTTTTTATTTTACATTTGATTTTAATTGGACTTTGTTAGTATTTTACATTTGATTGGAATTTCTAGTTTCAGAGTCGTGGACCTGATGACGAGATTCAGAGTTGGAGATCCTCCGGAGCTACGTTTTTTTCATAGTCTTGTGGGGAGTTTGCTTTCTTCTTTTCTTATTAGGAGCTGTGGTGTAATCGGTAGCTTCCTTTCCGTGGCTTTCGGAAAATCAGGATTGCGTCCAGGTTTTTCTCGTCACATTACTTTTGTCCGGTTTTTTTTCACTGGGTTTTTTCGTCCCCCTCCGCTACCCCAACCCACGCACGCAGCCCAAATAAGGAAAACGTTTCACGACGAAGCACCGGCCGAAGCTTTGATCGGTCGCATCCATGCGCAAACGCGCCCAACGACTCGCCTAGCGACACGTAGGATTGGGGGGGGGGGGCACGTGCGTCTTCTCCTCCCTTTTTCTCTTCTTCCTCTCGCTCATCTCTCTCCCCGCTGCCATGGTTAACTCATCGCCCCGCGCCGGAGGCCTCCCAGGGGCGCCGCCGTCATGGGAATCAGCCGATCTGGCCGCCCTCGACCAGATCCACGTGGATCCGCATGCATCGGAGCTCTGCCTACCTCGTCGGACCCGACCACGCCGGAGTTGCAACCAGCCATGGCAGGACCACACCCCGCGGCGCAAATTTCCTGGAACTGGCAGACGTCGGGGGGTACAACCATGGTGTTTTTTTTTGCTACAACCGATGAGCCTCGGTGCTACAACCCCTCGGCGCAAATTTTGTGGAACCAGCGCGACGTCGAGGTTACAACCATGGCGACTTTTTGCTACAATCGGCTAGCCTCGGTGCTACAACCTGTATCTGCTTTTGCTACAAAACAGTCACGGTGAGACGACGGGCGACCTTTTTTGCTACAACTGTTTGTTGGTTTTGCTACTACCGGCGATGAATTTTGCTGCATCGGTGACACCCGGCGAGAACCAGCTAAAAAAAGCTGGCACCTGGCGAGAGCATGGGCTACGAGGCCCGACGCCGGCCGCTGCCCTTTTGCTGCAATCGAAGAAAACGAAGCTAGAGCCGGCAACTAAAAAAAGCTACATCAGGTGACAAAAAAAGCTACCACCGTCGAGCATCTGCACGACGAAGCTGCATCCATGCAAAAAATGTTACAACCGGCAAGTGTTTTTGCTGAAACCAACATGAGGAAAAAACTTCCACCGCGGAAAAGAGCTTCAATGGTGGAAAAAGCTTCAAACGGCATTGGAAAAGATTCACCCGGCAGGAGAAAAAGCTTCAAGCGGTAATGACAAAAAAAGCTTCAACCGGGGGAGCCGGGCGAACGACCAGTGCCGACGAGGACGGCGACCGGGTGGCGACAAGGACGGCGACCGGCGACAGGGGCGAGGACGGCGACCGGGCAGTGACAAGGACGACGACCGACGACCGGGGGCGAGGGCCGCGAGCCGGCGACGAGGACGGCGACCGGCAGCAAGGACGGCGACCGGCGACAAGCTGGTGATGCTTCACGGTCAGGCCTCGAAGCGTCCATGACGGGTGCCCAGCACGAACAGCGCCGCGGGGATGAAGGGCGCCATTGTCGTTGATGCGCATGAGGAAGGGGGCGATAGAAGGGCGTGATCTAACGACCCTGGGCAAAGCGATCCGACGATGGGCAGCCGACCGTCCGAATCGTTCGGCCGGCGCACCGGTGCAGATCACTGCACCCCCCCTAAAAATACCCCGCAAAAAATCACTCCTGTCGACCCCCTCGAGGACACAACACCGCCGTCGTGCAATCTCGAGGTCACAGCGTCACTGTCATGCGATCTACGAACTGACGTAGATGCACAAGATCGCCGCCGCCGCCGATCTCACTGACCTCCACGTTACGGGATCATCGCCATGGTTCTGGATCGCCATTGCGGACGTAAGAGGTCACGTCGGTGCCGCCGCGGATCCCCAAGGGCGTGGTAGCCTTGCCGTGATTGGAGGAGACCGTCCCGGCCTTCCCTGTTTGGAGGACGAACATAGGTATTTCGAGGCCCATGTACATCAATCCCCACCTCTGCTTTCCTCCTTTCCCATCGACGGCCCGCTCCATCTTCTGTCTCCTGTCTCTCTCTGAATGGTGGCGATGGTGGTCGGGGGCTCCAATGCGGAGGCCCGCAAGGGGGAAACGGAAGGTGGCGGGGGAGCGAAGGCCATGTCCGAGAAGCAGGTTAGACGTCGCCGTACGAACAGGAAAGCGGGCGCTCGGAGGTACCTAGGAAATAGGGAGGGGCTGAGCAGGACAACCAAGGGCGTCGCGAAGGTCTTCGGCGTCCAGTCGTCCACGCCTTGAGGTATATTCCTGTTTTTTTACATGAACCAGCATCTCCAAATCTCCATGTCCACGCCCATAGTTTTGATCCATTCCACTATTTTGATCCATGGCCTCCATGATGTTCATCTCCCAACTACTGATGGGATGTGCCTTGATCTACCTCTCGACTAGAACCACAATTAGTCATCGAGTCAATCATAGAACCTATCAGCAGGACATTATTTCCTCTACCTGTACTCGACGTGTTAGTTGTAATGCAATTTAGGATCAATACTAATACAATACCTATGTGATTAATTCTAAACTTTGTATACTGACTTTGCGGGATCATTTTGACTCCTCATCCCATCACCCTGATAGGTGTTCATCGCGACAGTATATTATTTCTGTTTAACTCTTTAATGTCTTAGTGCACATCTTTGTTTTCATTCTCTATAGTGGGCAACAATTTGCTCTATGTGCATGAACACTGATAAATTTGAGTTGGTACATAGTGTTTTAGTGTACTATATAATCTCATTTGCTCTTTTGATAGATTTCACATTTTGGTCAACCTGTACTTTATCTGTTATTGTTTTCAGCCCATTAGACCAAACGATTTATGTTGATCCCATGTAACTGCATTCTTATCTAAGCAATTGTCCTTTTTTTCTTCCTGTTTTGTGTAGATTGATGGATGAAATTTGTATAGAAATGAAGATTAAGAGGAAGAGAAACATTAGGCCCAGCAGGTCAACAAGTTTCATTACGGATCTGATCATGCAATTGTCCTTGTCCCCCCCCCCCCATGTTTTCTTTAGATTGATGGGTGAGCTTTTTATAGAACTGAAGATTAAGAGGAAGAGAAACATTAGACGCTTCAGAAAGTTTCGTTATGGAGGCAAAAATAATTTGTTGGTTCATATAGGAAATTGGATGACTATTGTAATATGAGTGTTGACAAGCTGAAGAAGATGGCTGGTGCCCTGTGCTGGAGGCAAGGGCAGCGTGCACATGTGCTTTCTATGTTAACCTGTCATCCATAGGTAGTGTCATTGGTTTTGCTACAAGCAGTACCATTTCCCACTTTCAACATGTTATCTGTTCTACAAGTATCCATTTTACCTGTGTAAATAGTTTGTCTCAGATCTAAAATATTTCCCCAGAATCAATAACTTGTGGGCCCTTTGAACCATTGCTGATATCCTGTGTAGAAATGCCAAATTTGAAGCGTGCTAGCTATGCATACTGATTATCATCCAAGCATGCTATTGTCACATTTCTAAATTGATCTTTCGGTGAATGCCATTTAGTGTACACATATCAGCTTAGAGTACAAAAATATGAAACTTTTCTCTGCTTGTTATACTTACTTTTCCTTCCACTGGTGATAGGAAGAAGAAGGAAGTGCACAAGACCACGACCACTGATGACAAGAGACTTCAAAGCATTTTGAAAAGAGTAGGAGTCAACACCATTCCTGGTATTGAAGAGGCCAACATTTACAAGGTTGCGTAGTTATCCAATTTCAGAACCCGACGGGTGAAATGTTGACATGTTGAACATTACTAATGCAAAACTAAGGATCCGCTCACAAATTTCTTCTAACAATGGCATTTCTTGATTTCTTGCAGTGCAAGCTTCACCTCACGCGCTGACCACCCAAATGATTACTTTCTCCATCAGTCGACGTGAAGACGTGGGCCACACCAGTGTGGTGCAAGTCCTCCAGTTCACCTGGCGGCGTGACACCAAGTGCCCTCATGGCAGAACTTAGGATGCACGACGACCATGGGATATAAGAAGACATGAGTGTATTTGACTGTCATCGGGGATGGAACCTCAAGCTCGTAGGCATACAAAATTATTTGCACTATAACACCCAAGTGATTCACCTGCGATAATAAAAGCTTAGAAAAGAGAGCACGACCCAGTAGTTGGTTGTGCAACAAGAGATGATATGACTTCAGTTCTTCTTCACATAAACATCTTGATCCTTATTGTTTCTTCATACGGCCAACCATTGGCCATGTTCTACTATTCTTAAGTAACTGAATTTATCTTATTTCATTTGATTAGTACCATTGGGCTGCTGACAATTATTGTTCAGAAGCCTGATTATTTATTGAAATTATTCAGTTGTAAAATATTAATTATTGCCAATGTCTTTTATCTCCCTATACATCACCTATCATTGTATTATGATGATTTGAAACATAATGGGGTACACATATTTTTATGATTCATCTAGCAGTACGTGATTTCTTGACATTTTCCTAGCAATTTCACTTTGGTTTTCTTCTTTGCTTTTAGGTATTTGTGTGATTGATCAGAACTATATACATAACAATGCAAGGACACAATATAATTTGGCATTTTCAATTCTAGCACATGGATCCACAAGAGGGAGGAAAGGAGCTATCACGGTGGAGGGGAATTGGTGTAGAGTAAGCCCACACTCTTCAAGAAAATACATAGGATAATTATGAAACAAGTTCCTGAAAAAAACAAGAAAATATAGGTGACCAAATAGTTGAGGGGCTGAAACTCTGCAATACTGAAATTAATGAAAAGGTAAGCCTTTTCTTTTTTAGATGAACAAACAACTAAACTAGTTGAGGAACGATCTCCAGCAGCTCCCCGGTCGCCAGTGGTCAAAGATTGTCCACTGAAAGAAGAACAAGTGATCATGTTCTATCATTGTTGAAAGGAGTAGTGAATGCTGATGTATGTATATTTTTTGTTCAGTGTATTGGAAGTGCAGATTTGTATATACTTTACTGACATTATTTAGTGGATTTCAACATATTTGATATATTGGGTTTTATGTTGTGTTCTAATGGTGCTTCAAATTTTTTTACAAAAGAAGTAAGAAAATACCAGAAAAAAAAAATTTAGCATACTATATGCATGTATAGCATAGTAACCGAGCTGTAGCATGTCTGCATGTGTTTGTATATCTGGTGGAGTTTGGTCATGGCAAGGTGCGACTTGCGGCGAGGTCTGTGGCCGTTGAGGGAGGCCTCTGAGGGGCGACGACCTACATTCGACGCATGCATGAGGGGAGCGTCTTTGACGCAGTGTGGGAGACGTCTCGCGGAGGGAGGGGAGCGTGAAAAGTGGAAGATCACAAACGTTTGGATGTACTTGATCTAACAGCTGGTATGCATGCTTGAACAATAGTACTTATGTTACGTGAGTAATGTATGATAAAGTGAAACATGGTGGACATTGCATCATGGCAGAGCTCGCGGAGAGATGTAAGGGGTGATGTTGAAGCCGTCGGCAGAAGTGATGGCCAAACGGGGTTCCTTAGGCTAGCGAGGAGGCTGATGGATTCCGAGGACCAATGAAATATTGCAGTGACAATGTATTGGGTTCCATTTTCTAGTGGAGAAGAACTGATGAACGACATGTGCACGATTCATTTGTTCATCCATTTCATCGATCTTATTTCACTCAACACAGATTCATTTACTTTTGTATTTACCCACGGTTTGATGGATTGAGAAATTTAGTGATATTAATTGCAATGAGGATATCATATATCCATAAACCTCGGATTTTTTTCTTTCGTAGAACATGATCATGATGAACCAGGAAGATTTTTAAAATGCCCGTGGCAACCGCACGAGCATTCTACTAGTTTTTCTAATATATTTCTGTCCTCTAAAAATATGGTACGCGATTTGTGTACTCTCATAAATAAAGATTTTCTAATTTCAATTTGAACCATCCAAAGAGTGAATAAAAGTAAACCGAACACTTAAACTTAATTCAAAGAGCCGGATCTTATAATAGGGGCGAAATTCATCACATTTACATATAATTTGCGACTAAATATGTGGATAATCGACATTTTGCATTGCTAAAACCGTCGTTCCTTCCTGAAGGGCGTCGGGTATCCCCCTCACCCACGCCCCTCCGCATACCGGGGGAAACCCTAGGACCAGTCCGGGCAGCAGTGTCGTCATCGTCGCATTCCTTCCTGAAGGTGTTGCTTAGTATGTGGTGGTCCGAAGTGCTAGGAGTGTGGTGGTAATCTTCGGAGGACACAACGGTTGCGGATCATCATCGTTTCCGTCGATCCGACTCTGTTGTCATTCGTTACTTTTACTTTCTCTTTTATTTCTCTTGGACGTACTTGTGCTGCCTGCCCTAGCATTGGGATATCTGTTGTATCGGGTCGTTGCTCTATCAATATAGTGGGAAGAAAGCCTATTTCGAGAAACTGGGCCATATCGATATTCGACATTGCTAGCTACTACTAACATTCCGAAGTTGTCTAGTCCTCGCCGGAGGACGAGGGGAGAGCCTCGTGGAGCCCATCGTAAGAGGAATCGACATTCAACACCTCCCCCACAGCCCATCATCGATCTTCTTGTCAATGCTCGTCCTCGATGGACCTACAAGCGGTGATCTCGAGCTTCTATAGCTGGCCGGTCTCGTCCCTAGGGACGGCCTACAGGAGGCAATGCTCCTCCTCCTGGGTTCGACGCTCGTCCTCGTCGCAAACAGACTGGTCAAGTGCGACAACGACAAGGCAGGTCTCATCCCCTTTCTCAATGGGGGTGGGGATGCTGTCGGGGGCGAGGATGACCTCCTCTTCATCGGAGAAGGATTCACACCAGTGTGCGTCATGGGTGGGGGCATGGCTGTAATACCCCAATAATCATGCTAGTAATCTCCCCCTAATGGTTGCCATGTTATCATCATTACCGTGAAAATTTCCCCTTGATTAAAAGTCAATTCAGATTCAAATTGCAAGTCAAATTAATATTTCTTCAAACAATAAAACTAAATTTGAATTATTCTAAAAATTTCTCTCATCATTTTTCATGTTGACACCAACCTTATTTGACTCACCAATTAATCCCTAGCAAAATTATGAAGTGGTCCAACAACAACCAGCATAGTTGTTTCAAAATAAATAAATGTTTATGCATTTCCAAACCACTTGAAATCTCGTGTGCTAACTCAAGATATTGCCTACTATTTATGTGCTAAATGTCAAGTCCAAAAAAATCATTTGCTATTTATAAAATGCAAAATAGTGAAAAAATACAAAGCAGAAAAATAAAAAAAGAGAAGAGCCAAAAGCCTACTGCTGCACTGGGCCCTAGTGGCCACAGTGCAGCCCAACCCGGGGGATCATGGCATCCATCTACTGCCCATGGCTGCGCCATGCCGTGCGTGGTGGCCATCCCCAACCTCCCCGACGCCTGCAAAGCCACCCCCGCCATCCCGGCGCCCAACCCGAGCTCTGCTCGCCCCCATCTCCCTCTGCCCTGCTCACACCCACCGCCGCCCGCGACCCCCATGGACGCACCGGCATGAAGCTCGCGCCCACCATTGTCCCTACGCCCCCCATGATGTCCAGGAGCTCCGCCGTGGACGCCTACTTCATCGCTATCAAGTGGATCGAGTCGGGATGCCGCATCGCCGCTGTCTTCGCCATTCTTCCTCGATTGCATCCACCGTCGCCGATGCTCGATCAGCCACCTACCGTCGAGCACCGCTGCATCTGGGATCACCACAAGCTCCGGGGTGAGTTTACGCTCCACCTCCCGTTTCCCCCGTGCTCGCACTCACCTCTAGCCCTGATTTCGTACGCTAGCTGCCGCCCCACACCGTGCGAGCTCCGGCCGAGCACACGTTCATCGGCCCTTGTCCGCGCCCCCTGGTCGCGCCCGGCGTGCCCCTGCTCACGCCCCTGTGCGTGCGCGCCCATGCGTGGCCCCGCTATCGTTGCCTTTTCCCTACCGCTGCTCGCCGAGCCCATCCACGCCGCCCAACACTTCCGCCGCAACTGCTGGCCGCACCCGGCCAATCCTTGCTAATCGCGACCGCCTTTGTCAGCTTGCGCTGCGGCCTCCCCACGCTCGCCACTGGCCGTGGCCACGACCATGGCCACTGTCGTGCGTGCCCAGCCGACCCCCCAATGAGTTAGTGGGGATAACCCCATATTAGTTTAGACACTACCCCCCTGCTAATACTCACTAATGCATGGGCCTAAGGCCATTAGGTTAGTTTAAATAGTGGGGTTAATTAAAATAGACCCTCGGACATTGACATGTGGGCCCGCCTGTTAATTAACATAATTAAAAACAAATAAAACCCATGTTAAAAGAATGTGTCACTGACACGCAGGCCCCACTGGCCCGGTTGACCTATCAACGCCGACTGGTTGACATGTTGAATGGACAGTTGACCTAGTCAATTGGCCCCACATGTCTGCCACTCTGGCTGTGTACCCAGTGGGTGCATTTAGCAAATTCTCTTTCTAATTCGACTTAATAATAATTCCAGAAATTCATTTAAACTTTGAAAATCATATAAAATAATCCGCAGCCCAGATGAAAATAATTTATATATGAAAAATGATTAGAAAAATATAAAAAATCTGAATATGCCATCCGACATACGTGCCACATGCCTCTAACATAGCAAACATGGAATCTTCCCCTCCGGATCAATACCGAAGAAATTGTCCGGAACCGGTAAAACATTCTCGGATATTTTCCCGCTCCGTCTAAAATACCTACCACTACATTAGGCCCCTAGCTTACCTTACTGCCATGTCATGCATCGAGCTGCATTTGTGTGTTTTATATTTATTGTTTCTTCCCCATCTTCTTCTTTGATAGACCCTGAGACCGACGCTGACGCCACTGAGTACGACCACGCTGCAGACGTTCAACCACTTGCAGCAGAGCTTCCAGGCAAGCAAACCCCCCTTAATCATTCCTATATCGCCCATTTTTCTCTCTCGTGCTTGCGTTAGATTTTGCTACTGTTGTTAGATAGTTTCTATTATGATGCATAACCTGATTTTGTATCCTGTTGTTGATACTTTACCTGTTGTCCTATATGCTTAGTATAGGCTGGTTAGTGATCCATCATAGGCCCTACACCCTTCTTCGTGTTGCGATGCTCTACTACCGGTGATACGATCCATGTGATCGAGGTGCAGAGACCGAACGGACCAGCACCCCCTTAGTTGTACGACTCTGTAGAGCTACTATTGAATGCCAAGGGTGATGCCTCGTATCCCACTTACGATGATATCTCTATAGTGTAGCACATCAGGTGTGGTTTACCGAGGGTGATTCCTCGCTCATCACTCCCGATGATGACTCTATCGTGTAGCACCTCAAGCGTGAACCCATCGAGGGTGATTCCTCCAAGTTCGCCTTAACATTTTACCTCAGGTGTGAATCTATCGAGGGTGATTCCTCTGCATTTCACCTTGAGGGTATGGACATACAACTACTTTAACTGCTCCCTGTTAGCTGTTACTGCGGGACTGAAGGGAGAGGTGGTACGACCCTGGTAGAGGTGGACCTGAGTTCCCGACAGTCTCTTGTAAGTCCGGTCAGCCCCAAGGGTACCCGCGAGAGTTATTGACGCGACACGACCTGGCAGGCAGAGACTGCCCTAGAGAGGGATGAGCATGGCCCTTGTCGTAAGACCGCGAGACGGGGCGCCAGGAGTATTGATTGTCACCACGAGCTCCAAACACACTAACGGGTTTGGATATATGATCTGAGTAGGCCTTTGGCCTTTTCGCACTAACCACCACACAGGATAAGTTATGGGCACTCGGTGTCGTATGATTCTTTCGAAAGCTCTTTAGATGTCACAGTTTAGAGATGTGGCTGATTGTTGGGGTGGACGGTAACCGGCTATGCTTGTATAAGGGGGTGGGTCTGGTCCCCGGTCTGTCACGCAACTCTCATGAGTGCTCGGGACGATTGACCCATGACCCCATCACACTTAGGATGTAGACCGGCGTAATTGGCACATTACGTTATTGGCGGTGTCGCTCCAATAAAGCTGTCAGTAATTGACTGCCGAGATCACCTAAGCTAGTCTTCGATGCTAAGTAAAGTTTACACTTCGGATGAAGGCAGATGCATCTGGCCTACAAATCGGTCGGACATGTTTGGGTCTCCCTAAAAATGATGCCTAATTGAAGGAGCTTGCAAGTTTCGTATGGTGGCCATCTGAAGACGAGGAAGTTTCCTGCCAAGCCGAAGACCGCCAAGCCGAAGACATTACCCGACGAAGATTGACAACCTCAGCTTCGATGACAAGTTTGGGGGCTACTGATGGTGTCTTAGACTAGGGGGTCCTAGCCCAGCCGGACTAATGTATGGGCCCGATTACCAGCCCATCGAGGAAGCAAGACTTCGGAGGCCTTCAGAGCGCGGCGACCGAAGACTTGTCATGTACTCTAAGCATATTCGACTAGATTCGACATGTAAATCTTCAGATGGCAACCGACCATGTGTAACCCTAGATACCCCTGGTGCCTATATAAACCAGGAGGTTTAGTCCATAGAGGGGGATCCATCCATACACCCATTCATCATACCCCTAGGGTAGATCAACTTTGTACTTCAATACTTTCATAATATAAACAAGAGCATGACAGAGGGTTTTACCTCCATAAAGAGGGCCCGAAAACTCCTTGTGTGTCATTCTCCTGTTATCCATCAATCCGATCTAACATCTTGGGCCCCCTACCTGAGATCTGCGGTTTTGACACCGACACTTATGGTTCAGATTTCTCTTTATGTTGCTCGATGACGATCAAGTTTAAGGGGAGTTGATGAGTGATATTTTTTACACTTCATTCACCTTTGTTTAAATTGAGATATTTTATTTTAAAGAGGGATATTGCCACTAATGACTAATGAATGCAAAGGATTACACAAATCCTCTCTTTGATGTGTTTCCACGGGAAATGAGCTAAAAAGGGAAGAAATCACATGTGGGAATGGAAAGGAAGGAGAATGGAAGAAGAAGGAATCAACAGGAGGCGTCTGTGCGAGAGCAAAAGACGATGTTCCGATACGTCTCCAACGTATTGATAATTTTGGATTGTTCCATGCTATTATAGTATCAATCCTGGATGTTTTATATACACTATTGAAAATGCCCGTGTGCTGCAACGGGAAGAAAGAGAAATATCACATGACTGACCCCCTCCTGCCACAAAAATAGGTACATGACCTCTATGTCAAAACAGCACCCCATGTTACCGCTTATCCCCCTCCCTTCATTTGACATGAATGACAACACAGGCTAAAGTAATTATTAAAACCCTATTTGTCACAACATTCTCAAGATATGTGTAATTTGATAAGGTTATGAAAGTAAATAAACAATTGATTGTTGCAAATTATAGTCCGCTCCTCAAATAGAAGAACTAACTAAGTATGGATGGTCATATTAAACTAACAAAAGAATTATGTAACAATAACATTAAGCATTAAAATACTCAAAGTTCAAAAAGTAAATGTTTGAAGCACAAAGTACCCTACATGGATTTGCTGGAAAATTATGTATTTTGTGAACACAAAAGGTGAAATACCGAGACATAAAAACCTACTGAGAGGAAAACATCTTTAAAAATCATATATTTAGGAACAGATGGAGTAGGTACAAAAACAACGACCTATGAAGCAACAACGTTGGCTGATGAAATTCGTGCAATACACAATTCTGGATTTATTGGAGAAGCAACATACCTGAAGCGATTTCCTTTCACAGTCGATAATCGTATTGGCAAAGATCTTCTTTACCTTTATTTAGTTATGCCAGCCAGGAAATTTAATTCCTTCATTTCGTAGCCCACAAATCCACTTTATTTGTGTGAGATTTATAATTCCTTCATTTCACAACCCGAGATATAATTACTTCTCTATTCTTAATGCTCTTTGTTAATTCTCAAATTTACAGGTATTTAAATTGATAAAATTATGTGTAAATAAGCAAGGAGGGACTATAGAAAAGAGGAGCAGCCGTAGGCATCAGGAGTCAGTTCGACTGAAAAGAAAAAAAGAAACCTGGCAAAAGAAGAACAAAGATATTTCCATATTTTGTTTTCCTTTGATATAGGAACATGAAGTTACAATAAGTATAACGACCATTCCTTTTCTATATACAATTAACAGAGCTAGCTTAGTGGTATGTGGCCTTTTATAGTTAACCAGAGGTTGCTGGTTCGATTCCTCACACTGCCTAATAATTTTGCCTGCCAGGCCAGCTGTTATCCACATACTGGATCCAGGTTCAATTTTAATCGAAGGCAGCCGGCCCAGCCGCTGCAAAATTGCCGTCAACCACTAATTTTTGGTATCGGGCCGCCGGAATGTGGACCGGTGTAATTTGGCCCAGCTCAGGCTAGAGTAATTCGGCCTTGCTGCGTGTGGTCCAGGCAGATTCTTTCGATCAGATTCAGTTTTGACCATGAATTAGTACCACCTCACGTATATGTTTTAAATTCAAACTGAAAGCATAAATTCATAGGAAGAAGTGTATTACGACGGTGAACCCATGGAGTCAATCCGTGCTTTATTATTAGGGATAGATTTACAAGCAACTTTATATTATTTTTGGGACTAACCTACTAACTTAGTTGTTGGGGAACATAGTATTTCAAAAAAATTCCTACGCACACGCAAGATCATGGTGATGCATAACAACGAGAGGGGAGAGTGTCGTCCACGTACCCTCGTAGACTGTAAGCGGAAGCATTATGACAACGCGGTTGATGTAGTCGTACATCTTCACGATCGACCGATCCTATTACCGAACGTACGGCACCTCCGCGAGCTGCACACGTTCAGCTCGGTGATGTCCCACGAACTCACGATCCAGTAGAGCTTCGAGGGAGAGTTCCATCAGCACGATGGCATGATGACGGTGTTGATGAAGCTACTGACGCAGGGCTTCGCCTAAGCACCGCTACGATATGATCGAGGTGGATTATGGTGGAGGGGGGGCACCGCACACGGCTAAAGATCAATGATCAACTTGTGTGTCTTGGGGTGCCCCCCTGCCCCCATATTAAAGGAGGTAGGGGGGAGGTGGCCGACCAGGAGGAGGGAGCACCAAGGGGGGAGTCCTACTCCCACAGGGAGTAGGACTCCTCCTTTCCTAGTAGGAGTAGGAGAAGGGGGAAGGAGGAGAGAGGGGGGAAGGAAAGGGGGGCGCCGCCCGCCTCCTTGTCCAATTCAGACTAGATGGAAAGGGGGCGCGCGAACCTGCCTTGGCCGCCCCTCCTCTTCTCCACTAGGGCCCAATAGGCCCATTACATTCCCCGGGGGGTTTCGGTAACCCCCCGGTACTCCGGTATATGCTCGAACTTGCCCGGAACACTTCCATAGTTCAAACATAGTCATCCAATATATCGATCTTTATGTCTCAACCATTTCGAGACTCCTCGTCATGTCCGTGATCATATCTGGGACTCCGAACTACCTTCGGTATATCAAAACACATAAACTCATAATTCCGATCATCACCGAACGTTAAGCGTGCGGACCCTACGGGTTTGAGAACTATGTAGACATGGCCGAGACTCATTTCCGGTCAATAACCAATAGCGGAACCTGGATGCTCATATTGGCTCCTACATATTCTATGAAGATCCTTATCGGTCAAACCGCAGAACAACATACGTTGTTCCCTTTGTCATCGGTATGTTACTTGCCCGAGATTCGATTGTCGGTATCTCAATACCTAGTTCAATCTCGTTATCGGCAAGTCTCTTTACTCGTTCCGTAATGCATAAAAAAACAATAGTGTGAGTATGGGTGAAGTGTGTGCACAATTAGTATAGTGTAAAGGTAGCAGATAGCATGTTGGTGAGAAATAAATGACGGGAGACATATGATAGCTCTACAACATGCATGGCACACTAAATTACTACAAGATTCTATGAAAATAACAGTCGACTGAAAACAAATAGGTCAGTCCATTTTTTCTGCACCATCCGATGTACAAAGAACGGGCAGATCGCCTTCATCTACCTCCAGCCAGTCAGTGTTGATGATCTTCCTTGAAACGCCAGCGACCACCGGCCCAGTATTCCTCCCCTGCCCGCGCCCTCCCCTCGACCTCACCGCACCGCCGTGATTGGCAACACCCCCCGGCCATCCATTCAAGCCCCGCCGACCTCCAGGTTGGGCGCAAGAAGCTCCTGCGCTCCACACCCCTATGATAGACACCGATGCACCGCTTCCCCGGGGAATAGGTGGACTAGGTGCTCCGTGCGCGTAAGCGGGTGCTGCTTCTTTTAATTGCGGTTCGACTGACCCTGAATTGAAATCCAGGCGGGCTACTGACCTCTAGCAAAGGTGAAATAGTAAAGGGAGGGAACCTTGTGCATTTAGTATCACGAAGAAGATGCAGTAAGAAGCACTCAACTAGTTTCTTTCGTGGGATGAATACAATGTGAGCAGAGACGTAAGATTTGCACGAATAAGGGAAGAGGAGTACCTCTTTCTGCTGGCAGTGATGTGTCCTCCTTCTGTTTTTCCAACGATCTTCTTGTGGTTCGCTGGAAACAAGAAGTTGTGGAGGACGGTGGAGCCTTGGACGAACCCATGGCCAAGTTGTTGAGTGTGGTGCGGTGGCTGTTTGTCGGCGGCGGGGAACCAGATCCGAGGCGGCGAACAATGGCGTAGTGGGAACAGCTCCGGTGCGGTGGATGGTTGCGACAGTGGAGCGGCAGCAGTGAGGCGTAGGACGGCGTGGTCGGAGTGGTTCTAGTACGGCGCATGTCGGTGTCGGCGTCGTGGAGGCAGCTCTGCTTTGGCTTCAGCTGCTAAGTCCTTGAGGGTGTTGCGGTTGCGGTTGCGTTGGACGACGATGTCGGGGTACCGGCTCCGGCGTGACGGAGGAGGGCGGCGGTGGATTGGCCGCTATGGAGTGGAGGACGGAGGAGGCTGGGGTTTCGCGGCTGATGGAGAGGGCGTTTTGGCGCCCACGGAGTATGAATGGGGAAACGGAGGGAGGCGGGGAACTAAGGGGGAACAATGTTTCAGTTTGAGACGTGCTTGTTTGAAATTTGGGGAAAGTTACAAACTTTGCCCCCATCTAAAATTTCAGACATATTGCGGGTTGGGGGTAGGACAGTAATCTCAGGTGTCCCAAATGTGGGCGGGATAGATTTCAGCCGAGCGCATGGGTGTTTAGGCGCCCATGGTGTATGAATGCTTCTCGGAGGCAGTTGAGACTGGCGTCTTGGTGAAGTTACAAACCTACCCCGGTTTAGACCTTTGGACATCGGGCCGATAGGTGTAACACCCACGATGCGGCTATATCTCCCACGTGTCGAAGCACGACTTAGAGGCATAACCGCATTGTGGTTTTGTCGCAAGAAGGGTCATCTTCACACAATCCCATGTAATGAACAAGAATGGGATAAAGAGTTGGCTTACAATCGCCACTTCACACAATGAACATGTGATAAATCATACATCATTCAGAGTACACACATAGTCCGACTACGGACGAAGCCAAAAGAAAAGAAGATAAACCCAACTGCTAGATCCCCGATCGTCCCAACTGGGCTCCACTATTGATCAACAAGAAACAAAACATAGCAACAACTAAGATCTTCGTTGAGCTCCCATCTGAGCTCGGTTGCATCATCTGCACTGGTATCATCGGCACCTGCAACTGTTGTGATAGTATCTGGTGAGTCACGAGGACTCAGCAATCTCAAAACCCGCAAGATCAAGACTATTTAAGCTTATGGGAAAGGAAGGGGTAAAGTGGTGCGATTGCAGCAGCGACTAAGCATATATGGTGGCTAACATACGCAAATATGAGCGAGAAGAGAGCAAATGGAACGGTCGTGAAGCTAGCAATGATCAAGAAGTGATCCTAAACTCCTACTTACGTCAAACATAACCCAAAAACCGTGTTCACTTCCCGGACTCCACCGAGAAGAGACCATCACGGCTACACACGCGGTTGATGCATTTTAATTCGTATCTGGTGTCAAGGTATCTACAACCGGACATTAACAAATTCCCATCTGCCTATACTGCAGGCACGGCTTTTGAAAGATTATACCCTGCAGGGGTGTCCCAACTTAGCCCATGATAAGCTCTCACGATCAACGAAGGATATACCTTCTCCCAGGAAGACCCGATCAGACTCGGAATCCCGGTTTACAAGACATTTCGGCAATGGTAAAACAAGACCAGCAAAGCCTCCCACTGTGCCGACAAATCCCAATAGGAGCTGCACATATCTCGTTCTCAGGCACACCGGATTGTCCAAACTTCCGGTAGGCCAGCCCAGAGTTGCCCCTAGTGGCCACCGGCGGTTGACAGGTTGGACCAACACTCACAACGAGCACTGGCCCGGGGGGGGGGGGTAAAATAAAGATGACCCTTGAGTCTACAGAACCCAAGGGAAAAAGGCTTAGGTAGGCAAATGGTAAAACCAAGGTTGGGCCTTGCTGGAGGAGTTTTATTCAAAGTGAACTATCAAGGGGGCCCATAAATCACCCAACCGCGTAAGGAACGCAAAATCCAGGAACATAACACCGGTATGACGGAAACTAGGGTGGCAAGAGTGGAACAAAACACCAGGCATAAGGCCAAGTCTTCCACCCTTTACCAAATATATAGATGCATTAATTAAATAAGAGATATTGTGATATCCCAAAATAATCCTGTCCACCATGGAGCAATCTTCAACTTCACCTGCAACTAACAACGCTATAAGAGGGGCTGAGCAAAGTGGTAACATAGCCAAGCAACGGTTTGCTAGGAATGGTGAAAAGGTTAGCGGCTGACATGGCAATTTGGGAGGCATGGTAAACAAGTGATAGGTAGCGTAGCATAGCGATAGAACGGAGCAACTAGCAAGCAAAGATAGAAGTGATATCGAGGGTAATGGTCATCTTGCCTGAAATCCCGCAAGGAAGAAGAACGAGTCCAAGAAGAAGACAAACGGACGTAGTCGAACGAATCCTCACAACTCCGGGATGAAACCGAAGCTAACGGGAGAAGCAAACCGGAAAGAAGCAAGCAACATGGTAAACACACAAGCATAATCATGGCATGATGCACAATCAAGTATGATGCATGTCCGGTTTAATGAGGCATGTCATGGCAATGCGCAACAAACAAAACTACAAGTTAAGTGGAGCTCAATATGCAACGAGTTGCATATTGACGGAACACCACATTCAAATATTTAGTTCTCTCTCCTTTAGGCTAACCAACAATATTAAATGTTATTAAACATGGCAAAAGGGGGGAAGCATAATTAAACTAACTATTTAGGCAAGTTTAAATGAGGCCGGAAACAACAAACAACAATTCCGGAAAATCCCCATAAGTCATTTAGCAATATAATGCAAACACAATTTTAACCATTTAAATGTTGTTAACATGATGCGGATGACATATGCAAGTTATATGCAATTTTTATGAAAACGTTGACATGAGCATGTTATGAAGCATTTTTCACCATGGCGGAAGGAAAAAGGTGCCACGACGGTGAAACGGAAATGGTGCCACGGCAACATTCCGGTCCCGGTAACTCATGGAGGTACCGGTGCAAAAGGAAGTGGGCGTGAGCGAGTCATGCAAGATGGTGGGGTGATCCCGGATTCTGGGTTCCCACGGGACGGCGGCATGGCAAACGAGGAACGTGCACGAAACAAACGGGCACGGTGCAAACACGAGCATCTCATACAACACACATTCATACACGGGCGGTCGTCTCGTCGTTATACCTTTGAAGCGTGCGTTTCGGGGCGGATCGAGTTCAAAGCGGTGTAGAGGAAGTAGTTGTTCACGGGCCGTAGTGGAGGTAGTCGTTCTCGCGACGGTAGTGGAAGTAGACGTTCACGGGTCGTCGTGGGAAGTAGTCGTACACGACAACGGTAGAGGTACTCGCGATCTTGGCGACGGTAGTGGAAGTAGTGGTACACGGCGACGGTAGTTGTACACGTGTCTTCGGTGTCGAGGTACTTGGCGTTCCAAAACAAAGCAACACCAAAAGGCCTCGGGTCTTGGCATCCTTGACGAATCCAAGTAACACCAGGCACACGTCCACGGTGAACCCCAAATGAGTGTACAGAGGCAAAATTTGGTGGTGCTGCACATACGCGGTTGCTAGAAGATGGATGACGCCGGGTCGAGGCTGCGTCTTGGCGGTTCAACGAGGGTCGAATAGGAGCACGACGAAGCTCGTGATGGACGGGGAGCGCAGCCTCGAGGCAGCAGCAGCGGCACTGCTCCTGAGGCTTGGCGGATGGCCTGTGGTCGCCAGCGGCGGAGGAGGCGGCAAGGGGCGTGCGGTAGTGAGGAGCAGCACGGCAGCAGGGTAGCAGCGGCGAGGCGAACCAGACCGGTGAAGGCGCTGGAGGCTGGTGACGAAGCAGCAGAGGCGTGGGCCTCGGGCCATGGTGACGGGGAGAGGAAATGCGTGGGGGCTGGGCTAGGGTTAGAGGCGCGGCTGGGCCTGAGAGGTTGGTTGGGTCGGCCCAGGTGGAGAAAGAAGTGGCCAGAGGCCTGGCTGGGCTCTCTCTCTCTACTAAAAGAAAAGAAAAAAAACAGAGATTAAGAAAGAAAAGAAAGAGGGGTTAGGGGAAGAAGTTGGACACGCGGATAGTTTTCCCGAACTCACAAAAATGTGCTTGTTCCGAGAAAATAGAAAAGGCCATGATTGAGAGATTTAAATCCAAACTCATTTGATTTAAATCAAATGGGTTTGAATAAGAAGTGGCGTTTGAAAGGTCCAAAAATGTTCGGATTTTTGGTGGAGCTCCGGAATATGATGAAAGAATAAATGGCAAGGTTGGAGACCAAGAATTAAGATAACAAAGGCATTGGGATAATTTGCAAGTGTGTTATGGTGATTTCCAAATTAAAGAAATATTTAATATAGCTCCCTAACAATAGTAGGAGACTTTGAATATGTTTTAAAGAGAAATCACCATGTGGATATCCCTCGATTTAAATAGATCAAAAGATCTATGCAATTTATTTAGTTGAGGTTTTAAAATTAATGAAATGGTGGCATGATGACATGATGCAATGCAAATGAAGCTAAGAAGAATGCAACAAACAAATACATCGCACGACGAAACTCGGAATAGCTGGAAGTCTTCTGGAGCGTCGGTCTCGGGGCGTCACAACACTCCACCACTACAAGAGGATCTCGTCCCGAGATCTAGGATGGCACCGGAGAGAAATGAAAGAGGAAGAGAAGAGGTAGAACTAAGTTGCTTCTTCGACAAATAAGTGAAACCAAAGAACCTTGAGAGGTTGAAAAGTTGAAAGAAAGAACACAACAGAGTTGAACACAATTGAGAGCACTGCGGTAGAAATTAGAAACAAGGAACACCATGTGAACCTTGGAGGTTGCAAAGCTATGAATGACTAGTACAATGGACAAGAAGGAATTGGAACCACTCTGGTTGAAACGAGATAAACAAGGAATAAGGAAGAACAAATTCGGACAGCACTCCGGTTGAAAAGAGATGCAAGACTTGATAAGATGAAAAGAACTTGAAAAGAGGAGACGACACTCCGATTAAATGGATAAGCACGAAAAAACACGATCCTCATAATTCGGATGATGAGTGAAAAGAGCAACATCACAATGCCTTCGGAAGAAATAATAGAAGATAGATCATTGGAATAACAGAATGGAGAAGAAAATGCCAACTTCTGCCACAAATGAGCTTGGAAAGCACCCTTCCAAGAAGGTTACAACGAGGTTGTTGGGAAAAACCAACAACAAAATGAATAAGCTTGTAGTGGGCTTATGGAAAACTTCTCAAAATTGAGGTGAAATTCTGCCACTACCGAAAACAAATGCTTGCCTGAAATCAACGAAGAGATGAAAACTGCTTTTGCCGAGAGGATAGGAGAAAACTTGGATCATTGATAAGCACCACAATAGCAACATTCCTTAGGAAAGGCTTTAGGTGAAATGTGATACAAGATAACTCCAACAAAGAGATTGATGGATTTAAAATACCTCATTCTTGACAACATGTGAATCGCGAAACATGAATGGAAATTGTCAAGAATGATATAACACCACCTGAAAAGATAAGGTAGAAAGAATAGCACTTTGAAATGCAAGAAGAAGAATACTTGAACTCCTCAGAAAAAAAACATGTGTTGGGCACCATGTTTATTTTTTTGAGTATAGCTTGGCAGATCTTAACTCCGTCAAAAATCTTGAAGAACAAATCGAGAATGAAAGGAATCCTTGATGAACCACCATGTTGAGCCTCCATGAAGAACTCCGATAATAAAAGGATGATAGAAAGAAAGATAAGTTGAAAACACAAAGTGAAGCCTTGTGATGATTTAGATGGAGCTTCGCGACAAGATAATGCGGAAAAACTTGGAACTCCGGAAAGAAAGAAGAACAAATGAAATCAAGAATTTTGATGAACCTCCGGAATAAGGAATTGAATTTACTCGATGAAACAAGAATAAGAATTACATTATGCTCATCCTTCACCAATTAAATTGATGGCAAGCAATGGATTTGGCATACTACTTATTCTCGTAGAAAGGATTAAGATAGATATGGCGCAAACTTGGGAAAACTTGAACAAACCACCGGTACAATTCAGAAAGAACGAATTAATTGTTATGATAACAACGGAAGAGAAATATTGAAAGAACCACCATAAGAATTGAAAATGAAAGTAGCAAAGGCACAATTCACCGGGAAGAATGGGAAAACGAATGAAGATACTTGAGGGGATTTAGATACAAGAGAACGAAGAGATCATGAACTGATTAGAGGATATTTGAATGATGCACCGGTAAGATTTGGAGAACGATAGCTACATGCTGAGAATGAAGAATTATGACATGATGGCCTTCGGAGGAAAAAAAATGGAAACAACTCTTGAAATGCTCCGGATGGGTGAAAAGAATTCTCACAATCGAAAGCAATTATGAGAGGATGGCATCAAGCTAGAACCATTAATCTTTAAGAGAATGGACCAAGATTTAAGAGAAATCCTTCTTCGGTCTTCAAATGCTGAGAATGATGACGAGAACCACCAAAATTGTTGAGGCACTTCGGAACAAAGAAGAATAGAAATGATGAACCAACGATGAAAATATTTTGAAAGCGATCTTGGAGAAAGAATATGACAGATGAAAATTCATTCTTACATCAAACTTCGAAATGAATTTGGGAATAGCTCCGGGAAAATTAGGAGAGTCAGGAAAGATCCTGGGAAAAGACCTGTGGGTTAGGGCCCACTCAAAAGGAAAACACCGTTGAACGATTGATTGAAAGGGGGGATTGCGCCGGTTGAATTAAATGACTTGAATGAGATAATAATCTCCAAATAGCTTGAATGGATCTTGAATGAAAAGACGAGCCTTCTGAGATATATTCAACACTCGAGAACAAAGGAATATCGAGAAGTGAATGATTAAGAGGTGCACCGGCATTAGAAAGCACTTGAAATGAGAAAAAGAATATGATCAACACCGAAAGCTTGAATTGGATCCACCGGAGAAGAAACAACAACGAAGGATGATGAACTTAAAACTGTTGAGCATCTTCATGGGAAATCACCGGATAAGAACATTGAAAGAAACGAAGGAAGAGACTTCTCACAAATAAAAGGATATATGATTAAGAAATCCGAGTCCTTGAAGAAAAGGGTGGGAGGGTGGGGAAAACAAAGACAACTTGGGATGAACGAAACAAACACCGTTGAGAAAACTTAGAATTGATCTTGTGGATGGGGAGAATGATGGGATCATCTCGAAGAGAAACGCACAGGTTGGAAAAGAATTAACATGACGACCTCGATGATCAAGAAGGATTAGTATTCACATAGCAATATGAGAACATCGTTTAGGAAAGGTATGGATTCAACATTTGACTTCGAAGCAAATCGAATACCACATATAAAACAAAACAAAGGATTTGGCTTGCAGAATAAGTCGGAACAAACATATGATAGAGATTTCATCCGAAGTTTTCGTGGTGGGGCCCACACGGACTCGATCATATAGCACCATCATGTACAAGGCAGTGCACATGACATACGAAGTGTCCCCAAACCAACATAGCCAAGGGTTCTTTAAGACACAATGAGACCACTGTAAAAACGACTGTGGAAAGGCGGACCACTAGACGTCAAACCCCAATCTCGTATCATGCATCTGTCGAAAAGATATTCTAGGAGCTACTTGAATTCCCACCTATAAAACTCCCGAAACTTTCTGGTTATGCAATCAGGTGTTGGGGATACAGGGGAAGCAATATATCTCACCAAACTAACAATCCCTACATCCAGCCGTATCCATCCGTCAACACATAACCAAGAAACCTTCGGAAATCGTGTACCTCAACCTTCGAAAAGCATCCGTTATACGAGTTATGGCAATACTCCCGAACTCCCGCCCCAGTACTGGGTGGCGTCGAGGTTATCTCACCAACAACTGCATAAAAGAGATTTTCGATGTCGGCAAAACTCAGGTTTTCTAGAACTGCAACGATAAAATTGTGACGGCAACACCTCGGAGCTCAACTCCCCGGGTCACTGCCACATAATAGACAGGAGGCACCAAGAACAATGTTCTCGTCACAAAACAATCGGAACGATTCCAAGATACCCGCGTGATCCTAAATTTTCTTTTAGTGAAATTTGAGGAGAGGAAAGTCAAAACATCTATGTCAAGAGACCTCACCAGAGCGACGAAGGGACTGAGGAGTAAAAACAATCCTACTCTCCGATATATATAATCCCAAGACTCAAAACATTTTTTTTCTAGACTCAACAACGCCAGCAAACAATCAAGCAGGGGGCTCCTAAGTCGGGGATGGCTCTGATTACCAACTTGTAACACCCACAATGCGGCTATATCTCCCACGTGTCGAAGCACGACTTAGAGGCATAACTGCATTGTGGTTTTGTCGCAAGAAGGGTCATCTTCACACAATCCCATGTAATGAACAAGAATGGGATAAAGAGTTGGCTTACAATCGCCACTTCACACAATGAACATGTGATAAATCATACATCATTCAGAGTACACACATAGTCCGACTACGGACGAAGCCAAAAGAAAAGAAGATAAACCCAACTGCTACATCCCCGATCTTCCCAACTGGGCTCCACTACTGATCAACAAGAAACAAAACATAGCAACAACTAAGATCTTTGTTGAGCTCCCATCTGAGCTCGGTTGCATCATCTGCACTGGTATCATCGGCACCTGCAATTGTTGTGATAGTATCTAGTGAGTCACGAGGACTCAGCAATCTCAAAACCCGCGAGATCAAGACTATTTAAGCTTATGGGAAAGGAAGGGGTAAAGTGGTGCGGTTGCAGCAGCAACTAAGCATATATGGTGGCTAACATACGCAAATATGAGCGAGAAGAGAGCAAATGGAATGGTCGTGAAGCTAGCAATGATCAAGAAGTGATCCTAAACTCCTACTTACGTCAAACATAACCCAAAAACCGTGTTCACTTCCCAGACTCCGCCGAGAAGAGACCATCACGGCTACAGACGTGGTTGATGCGTTTTAATTCGTATCTGGTGTCAAGTTATCTACAACCGGACATTAACAAATTCCCATCTACCTATAACCACAGGCACGACTTTCGAAAGATTATACCCTGCAGGGGTGTCCCAACTTAGCCCATGATAAGCTCTCGCGATCAACGAAGGATATACCTTCTCTCAGGAAGACCCAATCAGACTCGGAATCCCGGTTTACAAGACATTTCGGCAATGGTAAAACAAGACCAGCAAAGCCTCCCGCTGTGCCGACAAATCCCGATAGGAGCTTCACATATCTCATTCTCAGGGCACACCGGATTGTCCAAACTTCTGGTAGGCCAGCCCAGAGTTGCCCCTGGTGGCCACCGGCGGTTGACAGGTTGGACCAACACTCACGACGAGCACTGGCCCGGGGGGGGGGGTAAAATAAAGATGACCCTTGAGTCTGCAGAACCCAAGGGAAAAAGGCTTAGGTAGGCAAATGGTAAAACCAAGGTTGGGCCTTGCTGGAGGAGTTTTATTCAAAGCGAACTGTCAAGGGGGTCCCATAAATCATCCAACCGCGTAAGGAACGCAAAATCCGGGAACATAACACCGATATGACGGAAACTAGGGCGGCAAGAGTGGAACAAAACACCAGGCATAAGGCCAAGTCTTCCACCCTTTACCAAGTATATAGATGCATTAATTAAATAAGAGATATTGTGATATCCCAAAATAATCCTGTCCACCATGGAGCAATCTTCAACTTCACCTGCAACTAACAATGCTATAAGAGGGGCTGAGCAAAGCGGTAACATAGCCAAGCAACGGTTTGCTAGGAATGGTGAAAAGGTTAGAGGCCGACATGGCAATTTGGGAGGCATGGTAAACAAGTGATAGGTAGCGCAGCATAGCGATAGAACGGAGCAACTAGCCAGCAAAGATAGAAGTGATATCGAGGGTAATGGTCATCTTGCCTGAAATCCCGCAAGGAAGTAGAACAAGTCCAAGAAGAAGACAAACAGACGTAGTCGAACGAATCCTCACAACTCCGGAACGAAACCGAAGCTAACGGGAGAAGCAAACCGGAAAGAAGCAAGCAACATGGTAAGCACACAAGCATAATCCTGGCATGATGCACAATAAAGTATGATGCATGTCCGGTTTAATGAGGCATGGCATGGCAATGCGCAACAAACAAAACTACAAGTTAAGTGGAGCTCAATATGCAATGAGTTGCATATTGACGGAACACCACATTTAAATATTTAGTTCTCTCTCGTTTAGGCTAACCAACAATATTAAATGTTATTAAACATGGCAAAAGGGGGGAATCATAATTAAACTAACTATTTAGGCAAGTTTAAATGAGGCCGGAAACAACAAACAACAATTCTGAAAAATCCCCATAAGTCATTTAGCAATATAATGCAAACACAATTTTAACCATTTAAATGTTGTTAACATGATGCGGATGACATATGCAAGTTATATGCAATTTTTATGAAAACATTGACATGAGCATGTTATGAAGCCTTTATCACCATGGCGGAAGGAAAAAGGTGCCACGGCGGTGAAATGGAAATGGTGCCACGGCAACATTCCGGTCCCGGTAACTCATGGAGGTACCGGTGCAAAAGGAAGTGGGCGTGAGCGAGTCATGCAAGATGGTGGGGTGATCCCGGATTCCGGGTCCCACGGGACGGCGGCATGGCAAACGAGGAACGTGCACAAAACAAACGGGCATGGTGCAAACACGAGCATCTCATACAACACACATTCATACACGGGCGGTCGTCTCGTCGTTATACCTTTGAAGCGTGCGTTTCGGGGTGGATCAAGTTCAAAGCGGTGTAGAGGAAGTAGTTGTTCACGGGCCGTAGTGGAGGTAGTCGTTCTCACGACGGTAGTGGAAGTAGACGTTCACGGGTCGTCGTGGGAAGTAGTCGTACACGACAACGGTAGAGGTACTCGCGATCTTGGCGACGGTAGTGGAAGTAGTGGTACACGGCGACGGTAGTTGTACACGTGTCTTCGGTGTCGAGGTACTTGGCGTTCCAAAACAAAGCAACACCAAAAGGCCTCGGGTCTTGGCATCCTTGACGAATCCAAGTAACACCAGGCACACGTCCACGGTGAACCCCAAATGAGTGTACAGAGGCAAAATTTGGTGGTGCTGCACATACGCGGTTGCTAGAAGATGGATGACGCCGGGTCGAGGCTGCGTCTTGGCGGTTCAACGAGGGTCGAATAGGAGCACGACGAAGCTCGTGATGGACGGGGAGCGCAGCCTCGAGGCAGCAGCAGCGGCACTGCTCCTGAGGCTTGGCGGATGGCCTGTGGTCGCCAGCGGCGGAGGAGGCGGCAAGGGGCGTGCGGTAGTGAGGAGCAGCACGGCAGCAGGGTAGCAGCGGCGAGGCGAACCAGACCGGCGAAGGCGCTGGAGGCTGGTGACGAAGCAGCAGAGGCGTGGGCCTCGGGCCATGGTGACAGGGAGAGGAAATGCGTGGGGGCTGGGCTAGGGTTAGAGGCGCGGCTGGGCCTGAGAGGTTGGTTGGGTCGGCCCAGGTGGAGAAAGAAGTGGCCAGAGGCCTGGCTGGGCTCTCTCTCTCTACTAAAAGAAAAGAAAAGAAAACAGAGATTAAGAAAGAAAAGAAAGAGGGGTCAGGGGAAGAAGTTAGACACGCGGATAGTTTTCCCGAACTCACAAAAATGTGCTTGTTCCGAGAAAATAGAAAAGGCCATGATTGAGAGATTTAAATCCAAACTCATTTGATTTAAATCAAATGGGTTTGAATAAGAAGTGGCGTTTGAAAGGTCCAAAAATGTTCGGATTTTTGGTGGAGCTCCGGAATATGATGAAAGAATAAATGGCAAGGTTGGAGACCAAGAATTAAGATAACAAAGGCATTGGGATAATTTGCAAGTGTGTTATGGTGATTTCCAAATTAAAGAAATATTTAATATAGCTCCCTAACAATAGTAGGAGACTTTGAATATGTTTTAAAGAGAAATCACCATGTGGATATCCCTCGATTTAAATAGATCAAAAGATCTATGCAATTTATTTAGTTGAGGTTTTAAAATTAATGAAATGATGGCATGATGACATGATGCAATGCAAATGAAGCTAAGAAGAATGCAACAAACAAATACATCGCACGGCGAAACTCGGAATAGCTGGAAGTCTTCTGGAGCGTCGGTCTCGGGGCATCACAATAGGCTACACGGGCCAGAGTCAGGACAGTAATTTCCTACCACCAAACATTAGTCTCGCGCGGTTTTGGGTGACCACAGGCCTATTTGGCGCTTCGTTCAACATTTGGGAGCAGAAGCATTAACGTTTTCGGTTCTTTTGAATTGAACTTTCAGGATTTGTCAAACTTCACAAATCTTTACTCTTGAAAATCCTAAATCTACGATTATTTTGGAATGGAGGGGGTACATTTGAATATACATTGTACGCGAGTATATATTAAAAAATATTGAACTTACCTCAGTTCATGCATGGTTCCAGATATAATCTCCTTGGTTGCAAAAAAAAGTTAGATATGCGTATGAATATATATAGCATGTTCAAACTCACAACAAATATTGATGCCCCCTTTTACATCTGATTTACGAATGCCATTATCTCGGGTTCAAGTAGATGAATGTACTTCCTATGAATTCGAATCTTCGAAACCCCCTTTATGTTGAATTCGACATGTATTCTATTTCGTAGCTAGCAATTTGGAATGTATCCATGCAAGTGACAAATGTATAAAGTGCTTCACACTAACAACATGGAGTGCACTAATTAATGTTTATATATGAATTGCAAAAGCATCCATTGCCTGTATTTCAAACCGCTCTCACTCTATAGATCGATAATATGAAATAAACACATGCACATGCTAGAATTCAATAGAGTATGGGTGTCTGATAGACCAATTTTCGTCCATACGCAATTTGCAAAATTCATGATCTCATCCAAAAATAATAATGCCATTTATATTTTAATTTAATGTGTAGAACCGCCTTTTACACATAGATGCACTATGCCTCGGCCCATTCTCACAAACGCGTTATATCTCTCTCTATCTAACGCATAAGTGCACACACTTTATATGCATTGACATTTCTCTTTCACACATGCTCACAATCTCTCTCAGGGTGTCGGGGTGTCTCACGCACATGCTCTCTCTGTTTCTCTCTCTCTCTCTCTCTCTTTCTGACTACTGTGTACCACTCTTTTCACTAATCTCAGTTGGAAAACACTATTTCTCTCACATGCATATATACACACGCACGGTCTCTACTAGCCCTCTATACACACATATATGTGCCTACGTGTCTCCCGCACGCACATTATCTTTAGGACTCTCTCGCACACATTCCCCCCCGACACACCTCTCTCTTAGTAGTTGGCAGATATGATTTCATCATATCATTCGGTAGGATATCCCTGACTGTTAGGCTGGATGGTAATACGAGGCAAAGTTTTACCCTAGTTCGGACCCTTGCAGTTGAAGAAAGAGCCTACTCCTGGTAATGTATATTAGTGATAGGGGTGTGTACAAAGTACACGTGAATACCAGGCATTGTGCGTGTGTGTGTGCTATCGACGAACTAGCCCCCAAGCTTCTATAACATACTGGGGCCTAGGGTTACAAATCATATATAGTAGGCTTATCACCAGCAGGGATAGAGTCCTCCACGACTCTGGTCGCTTCGTGTTGTACGCCGAGTCCTCCACATGGGTCTTCATATAACGCGTCTCGGTCCAACCTATATGTGGCGCAGGATGGAACCGGCCCATGAGTCTTCATGTTGACCCACCACAACTAGAAATGATGTTACCACCACACCACACATGCAATCAGCCACTAAGAAAATAAGCATATACAATAGTACAACGGTATCTAGCTCACGATACGTCTCCATATTTTGTTGATGACACTGACAGACTTTGCATTTGATGCGTGCTCCGTATTTTGTTGACGACACTTATGGTCATTGTATTTTAAGCGAAAGCACGATATGGTCACTGGACTTCAGAATAAGCTGATCATGGTCACCACATACATTTTGTCGTGCTAACCAACATGTGGTTGGATGGTTAGGAGGACAGTGGTTTCTTGAGCCCACCAAGGTTAAAGTCTCGGTGCTCGCATTTATCTTGTGTTAATTTCAGTATTTTCCGGCGATGTGCGTTCAATGGGAGGAGACGTTCCACTCGACTACAAGGCACCTATGGTGACTTCATAAAATCTCAAGATCATATATGCTGGCCCACTCTCTCGAAGGTGCTCATAGGGGCAGGGTCCACGTGTGTGCGCTTATAGCGGTGAGTGCTTGCGCATATATATGAGCCCTTGCGTCTATACCGTGTTAAACAAATACATGTCATGATTATACGGTCACTGGCTCACCCGTACAACTCCGTATTTTGTTGATGACACAATCAATGACCAGTCAAACATTCCACGCGGCGCAACTAGTGTTGCACCATCGGGGCGCGTAACTGTGGGGCCCAGCTGTCAGCCCGTATATGAAAGAAAGAAATGGTAGTTTGAGTCTGTACTGTGTTAATAAAATAGGAGTACATTTTAGGGTGATCATAGGTCACTGGCTCACCATACAGCTCCATAATTTGTTGATAACACGATCAATTGACCAGTCAAACGGTTCACATTCAGCAGCGCACATTACCATAGGGCCCACCCGTCAACGCGTATATGAAGGACAGAAATGGTAATAAATTAGTGGTCGGTGGGTATTCGAAGTCGTGAGACCTCTGGTTGGCAGTCGCCGGCGGTCGGGGGGGGGGGCGTCGATTGGGCGGTGGGGTGAGGATCACTGAAGAAAAAGCTCGGCGGGGGGGGGGGGCTAGAGGGATGGCCGGTGCAGCGGAAGACTGGCGGTGGGAAGTGGTTTCGGGGAGGGTGGGGCGGCGTGGTGGCGTGGGCCGACCACGAGCGGCGGGGGCCGATGGTTCGGTCGGTGGTGGCTGTCGGCTCAGGGGGGTGGAGTTTGATGATAAACTGGAGGCCCTTGATTTCGTATCCAACGACTGGAAAATCTGACGACCAGAGATGAAAAAGTCAGTCAACTGACGTGTAGCCTCACCCCATACGTACACATGCACGCACACAAGACACGCACGCATGCAGGCGTGCAACACTGACACGTACACATAACGTACACACGCACGCATGCAGACGTGCAACACTGACACGTACACATGCACTCATGAACACATGCACGTACACACCCATGCATGCAACTATGAAACTTACCCTTGCACTCACGCAACACTCGCACGCTTGCATGTACACATCACACGACGCAAGACACATGCTCAACCTATAAGTGCATGCACCCTTTGTTAAGGACATGGATTGTTACGGGTATTAATCAATCTTATCTATGATAAGCAGGACATTGATGTTTGCAGCGGTCTTTATGAATCACAATGTATCGAACGGGCTATCAACAGAGGCTTATCTACATGAAAAAGATGACGTCACACTCAATGAACAATCATCGGTTTATGAAATGCCCGCTTCTGACCGCCCTGGCCCACCAAAGGTTCCTCTGCTGTGCGCTGTGTGCGTTGGGTCACTGACATGTAGGCCATGTACCCGAGGAGCCCACACATCAGTGGAAGAATGGCGCGGTGTCCTAGGTCAGAGTCGAGGGCATCACTTGCTGCACGCCCGGCTGAACACGCCTCCATGAAACCCGCCCGTGTGGAAGCCGAGAAACCCACTCTGGACACATGCCCGTTCATGACCGGACCGGCATTAAACGCAACACCGGCCGAGCTCCTCCCGTCTGCCGTCTATTTAATCTCCTACTTAAATGAGGCCAAACGTCGGCCAAGAATCGCACACCTCCGCCACTCCCCTATCTCCTCCACCATTTTGTCCACTCTTACAATGGCTTACGAAGAGTAGTTATTCCACATCCAACTCGGCTGGGTAGCTCGCCGGATACGAGCAATGCAACTCGGTGATCCACCTCCCTCCCCTCGCCCAACGGAGCCAGTTGCCGCCCCAAGCCGGCGCGCGATTCAGCACCTTGCCGCTCCAGGCCAGCTCGGCGAGGAGCGGCACACGGGCGTCGTTGCTGCCGTCCACGCTGCCGCCTCGTACTGCGTCTCCCGTTTCTGTGGCCAGGACTCCCATGCCGGTGTCCGCGCCATGCAAGCAGCGACAGAAGCCGGGTGCGCGGAGAGCGACGAGTCGGTGGCCAGCGCCTCCGCGTCCGCCGCCATCATCGAGGAGAAGTAGAACACGGGAGGCCGCCGCCGCTTGGGTCGCATGAAGGCCACCGCGGAGGCGACACCGGCATACACAACAGGTGTCTTGCTGGATCCTTTTGTTGCGAGGACCTTCGTCGACCCCGCATGGGCTCCACTGAATAGGGGAATGTTAGGATGAACTCGAGCCGGTGCCGGCCATGGCGAAGTAATGGCTGGTGATGAACTCGAACCGGTGCCGGCCACCATCATCTTCGGCATCAGCTAATGATATCAGTTGGGTAGTAGGGAAGCGAGCCGTCCTTTGCGCTAAAGCATATACCTCCGGGGCTCCCGGTAGTCCGGTGATCGTGGTGCCGGACATGAGGAACACAAATCGATCGGCGGGCGACCATTTAGGCCATGTATTATATACCTGTGCTGTCCAGAACTAGCACCGCGTAGTTCATTTGAATGTAATGAAATCCGTCATGTTTGTATGAAAATCCGGCATTTTCTATGATTTCCATCATTGTTTATATGAAATATCAGTTTGTCTACGTGTTTGCGTGAATTTTGTCCGGTTGGTTGAGTTGCTGTCATAATGTGTGCGACTACGGTTGGATGGCATAATTTGCGGGTCGCCGGTCGGTCTGCGGGCAGCTCGGGGGGTGTGTGGGACAAAAAAACATAGCTCGTGCGATCTCGTCTCCAATGTGCACGCTGGAGGATGCATGAGCACCCGAGCCATTCCTCGTTCATCGGTGGCAAAGGCACCAGTGGACAAAAGGGTCGCCAATATTTTGGCTACCCCGGGCAAGATCCAAATAGCCCCTCCCAACAGATTCAAATCCCCTGTTTGCCATGGAATTTTGCCATGTGTTGTTTTCATGGACTAGTAAGATGCACGTGCATTGCACGGAACATCAAGATGCATTTTTTACAAACTCCCGCATGCATGCAAGGGATAATTAATGTCCTCCTTTGCTAGTACCACGAGGCAAACACAATTAATATTGCATCGATTAGTGTTAGTGGCCTTGTATATCTACAAATTGTAATTTTGATAGTGGCCCCTTGTATATAAAAATGGAGGGAGAAAGGTGAGAGATAAGGTGAGGAGGAGTGGGGCGTGGTGGTGACTGGTGGTTGGACTAGGCAGAGGCATGGGGATGGACGGCGCATTATGTATAGGTTCGTATCTCTCTCACACACACCCATGTAGGTGGGGGACATGCACGAAGAGAAAAGGTGCACGCACGGCGCACATACTCCCGTCTCTTTCCCAACCACACCCGCGCGGGTACATGGTAGAGCTCATTTCTGTACGAAAAGGCAGCCCACGTGGTAATTTGACATGTGTACTGGTTGTCCACTTGGTGGAGGGAGGGTCATCTACCACGGGTGAACAAACAAATTGTGACTTGACGTGTTATGTTAAAAAGAGTCAAACCATGTGGGGCCTACCTTAGAGGCAAGGCTCTATACACTGGTGTAATCTTGATGTGTCCTGTCAACTCACAGAACGAGGAGAAGCTTGCTTTGTACGCCGTATCCCCCGCCCACGGGCGCGGTGGCTCGTAGGATGAGGTGAATCTTGCTTATGAGTAGTAGTAGTACTACTGTACGCCTTACGTTCGCTCCCTCGCCCACGCGCATGGTGGCTCGCAAGACGAGGAGAAAATTTTACTACTCCCTCCGTTTACTCCTCGTCCCTGCTACGTACCTTGGTTAGAGAGATTATCATATTGTTTGAAATATATATGTCCTTTAGTACTCCCTCCATTTACTTATACAAGGCCACTATAAAAAAATACATTTTGCATCTATACAAGGCCACAAATAGTAGTCGAGAAAAGTTACTACCCCCTCCTTTCCAGTTTATGGCTCAATTTCAAAATCTCTCCAACCAAGGTAGACGGTGAGTGGTCGAATTAATTTCGTAGTTTGCACAAGTAATTAGTACGCTCGTTTTTCTCAAGAAGTTATGTTTACCGAGGCAATAATTAGAACGAATGTATTCCATGAACTTCTACATGCATTGGTGAGTTTCCTCTTGACACTGCTTGCATCGGGTGATCTAACGCACCTCGAAATCCAACATGTAATGGTACTACTACTAGTAGTAGAATTGAGACTTATCAAACAGAAAAACGAATGTTTTTTAGATGAGCCCTATAAACCCTACTCCCTCCGTCTAGGTGAGTAAGTCATCTTAGGTGTGCACCGTGACCAAGGAGGAGGGGAAAACGAGAGACTTTAATGTTTATTTGCTAATTAATAGCATTGCATGCAATGAACTAACCACTACATGTCATGTTTGGTAGTCTCAAGTCATTAAAAACATGCACACCCCTCATCTCTCATTGGTTGATATGTCAAAAAACAAGAAACGAGGTAGAAGTTAATGTACCGTGCCTAAGTGTTTTGGGATTATTTGGTTTTCGTAAGATGACTTACACACATAAACGGAGGGAGTAGTGGGTATGTACTCCGTAAAAATAGATTTTTCCCAAACTAAGTCGCTCCCTTTCATGAATTTTGTAGTATACTCCTCCGTCGACGCTCCCTTTCATGAATTCTGTACTTCCTGTCGCCGACATGTGGGACATATCGCAACCGGATCGACGTCTCAAGCACCAAATAACAGTGCAGAACAGCAAGGGGGACACACCCCACTCGTACTGGCCCAGTAGTAGTAATGAGCAATGAGACGTCAAATCACAATGCCACACCTACCCAGACGAACGAAGCAACCATTATTTCACAGTTCGGTTCGCCATCATCTCAAACCACGTAATATTGCTTCTGCCTCAAGAGGGACACGCGTATCGCCTTGGTACATCATGACACGTGGGACCGCATGACAGGCCATGCTCCCCCGCCGATCGCTCGGTAAAATCACCTCATTTTTACCATACTTCCTCCGTATCGGTTTACATGGCATGCACGTCGTTCTAGATTGAGAAATTAACTGGCTATATATGTGATGAACAGTACTCTAGCCTTTTAAAAAATGTATACTTTTGTGCAGTAGTAGTATCGATGGATTGCGCCATGGAGCAAAAATTGAAATTAAAAAAAGGTGTTACATATAGAGAGCGCTCGTCGCCAAATTATGCATATAGTACTATTAAAAAAGCTAGTACGTGCTTAATTGGGGTGCTAAATTCTATTAAATAAATACTAGTAGTATGTATCATACTAAGGAGTTAAAGTAACGAGAAGAAACATAACATAGTTCTGCTGGGGCTCAGCACAACACACCCCTCAAATTAAACTAAGCACACCTGAAATTAAACTATGCAACTAATCCGGTAGACACTGCATTAGAACCACCATGAGCAATGATACTGACACCTTACTCACTCGGAGTCCTCGTCCACGTCCTCGACTTCGTCCTTGTCCCTCTTCCTCTTGGCCGATACTTCTTTGCTTGAACCACACACTTGGCTCTTGCTCTTCATCCAACCCTTGTAGATATTGAAACAAAGGTAGCCATCCATTGCAGTGTAGTGGATGTGGTCTATATCTAGTACATTCCTCTGCCATGCATGACGATGAAACATGTAATGAGGTTTCTCCAGTTTACCGTACGAAGGATGAACCATGGCTCCTGTCAGGGTCAGCATTGAAGGCTGGCCACCGGAGTGCAGCAGCCGATTCTTCTGGAGGTCGAAGGGGTGGCCTACAACGAGGCCTATCCAACCCAGGACTTCTTTATGGTTCGTAAAGTCTACAGTAACGAATTTGACTAGGTTGCGCTCGAGGAAGTTCTTAAAATCCAGACATTCAACGTCGGCATGGCATATGTGGTAGACCAAGCATAACTCATGCACGCAAACCTGGATCATGGCGGGCTTCTTCCTCTCTTCGTCCTTTAGATCCTTCTCTCGTCCCAGGACTGTGGTGTACTCAACATCTAGCCCAGCGACACACTCATCATGTGAGTTTTCGAACATGCGTCTGAAGCGAGAAAGGCATCCTTTCACCGTCGTGGAAGAACGGGTGTAGATGACGTCGAACTCATCGTCGGTGATGGTTCTAACCTTGTACTCACTGCCAATCATGGAGATTTTGGGACGCCATGGATTTGGGAGGAGGGTTAGGATTAGTGGAACTGCCGTAACGTGAAAGGACGGGACGACTAGGAGCGAACCGGCGTAATATTAAAGGACGTGCGGGGACGAGTAGGAGCAAACTGCCAACGTGCAAACGGCAGGGTAGTGGCTTTCCATTCTCCCATGATACGGGCTTTCGAGAGCCCTTGGATCTGAGATCAAACGGTTTCATGGTGTGATTCTAGACCTATGGGTGAATATCCTATCCTGGAGGGTTATTCTGCAAATTTTCAGCAACTTAGCATGCGACCGTTTGATATCAGATCCAAGGGCTGCCAGTAGCCCGTATCATGGTCGCGGCTAACACGACCGTCGCGTCGCTCATGCGGTCGTGCCCTTGGAGATTTAACACGGTGCGTTAGGCTATCTGATGTGGGCATGTCATACATAGTCATCACTTAGTCACTCATACTACAACAAAGTTAGCTATAAGGTTGGCTATAAGTGTATTTTTTACTTCTCTCTATCTCTTTCTTCGTACTCCCTCCGTCCCATAGTATAAGAACGTTTTTAACACTAGTGTAGTGCCAAAAACGTTCTTATATTATGGGACAGAGGGAGTAGTATTTATTGCATTTGCCTAGGAGTGACCTCTTCCAATGAAATGGTGCTTAGATGAGGTGCTAAGGGCATTAAATGGCTTAGCAATCAAGTCCCCAATGCATAGGTGCTTATTACTCCCTCCGTCTAGGTGAGTAAGTCATCTTAGGTTGTGCACCGTGACCAAGGAGGAGGGGAAAACGAGAGACTTTAATGTTTATTTGCTAATTAATAGCATTGCATGCAATGAACTAACCACTGCATGTCGTGTTTGGTAGTCTCAAGTCATTAAAAACATGCACACCCCTCATCTCTCATTGGTTGATATGTCAAAAAACAAGAAACGAGGTAGAAGTTAATGTACCACGCCTAAGTGTTTTGGGATTATTTGGTTTTCGTAAGATGACTTACACACCTAAACGGGGGGAGTAGTAGTTTTTTGTTGCTCAGTTTGCTTCATTTAATTAGTTATAGACTCAAAATTGTCTTTTCACCTAGGTACACGCGCTTAGCACCGTTTCTTCCTTGGGTCACCAAACTTGCCACATCAGACTTTATGCCGATGTGGCAAGCTTAGCACCTGTAGGAGCAAGTAAGTACTACAATAGTGGGCTATAAGCCCGCTTTACATGGCATTTTTGCATATGTGGAAGAAAGAGGCAAGGAAAAAGTGGAGAAGTGGGCTCTCATGCAAGAGCCAGCCTCAACTACATGGTGGAGCATTGGGAGAGGCACCTGTATGGAGGTGGTCAGGAATCGGGAGACTCACGCCGGTCGTAGCGCCGCAATTAAAATGATAATGGCAAGTCAAATCACAGGGGCCTACCTGTCCAGCAGTAACTCGCTGTCAAATCACACAACCCTACGTTTGCAGCAGCCTACTCCCTCGTCTTCTCGCGTCTCTGTCGAACCGACTAGGCGGAACTGCCCCACCTACCGCACAGGAAAAGCCGCGCCCTCGACTTTTAAATACAAGTACATCCGCTTAAGAATCCAATGATATAATAGTACTTTTTGTGACATAGTAACTCATATTTAGTTAGTCAAATGGATGACCTAGAACTACGTGCACGCCCTATAAACCAGACGCCTAAAATTTAAAAACCGAGACGGAGAGGGTAGTTCAGCACGTATCTTTTTAGATCAATAGAGTTGGGATTCACCAAGGAGCAAAACCAAGTGGTAGGCTGCTCCTGTCGTGTTGGCGTAGCAACTCAAGCAGGGTCAGTCCACACACGAAATGGCGACACACTTAACAGGACCCCTTTGGTCGACATGTGGCTCATCCACCGTCTTGTTCCACGTGCGATGCACCAAATTACAGTTCGGAGCAGCGGTTGGAACTGGAGGCACCCCGATCGTAGCGCCGCAGTAGTAGAAAATGAGCGACAAGGGGTCAAATCACAAAGCCCCACCTTTCCCGCATTAAGGTGGAAGGACGAGGCAACCATCATTTCACTCTAGGGCGCAAGAGCATAAAGAAAAGAGAAAACAATGATGCGTGCGGCAGCTACCTAGGGCACCCTAGGGTAGGGGTCTCTACTACATATCCTTTTTTTGAAAGCGCCTCCACTACAAATCGGCTTCTCCCTCGTCCTCTTGAAGAAAACCGATGATGAGTGCGGTGGTAGGGTTTGTAGGAGTACTACAACGTGCAGGGCCATGCCGTAGTAAACGGGTTCGAGTCGACGCATGTGTGGGCCGCTTGGTTTTATGGGAACGAGGCAGCATTTTGGGTTCGGGGACCAGTGGAGATATAGTACGTACAAAAAATTGTGGACGTAGGTTCGACCGAAAGGCAATGATGCATTGAACGCATGAGATTTCGAAACCAAATTATGAATAAATACACACTATAGCATGTAAAGCTTTGAGTCATATATGCATGATGTAGATGTTCGTTTAGTTCTTATAGTTCATCTCATTCAAAATCAATTAGTTTTATAAAAATGTTAAGATTCATGGGGTTGTGCATTGTAAAGCATAAAGTAAAAAACAAATAATGGCAATTCATTTAGAAAAAAAATCAATTATGATACAGAAGATTCTAGAATAAAGGAGAAGTGCTTGTGTTTTGAGGTTTGTGCATTATGCTTAAGTAGTTAAGTTCAACCATGGAGTCTTCTAAATTGTACATGTGGCAGATCTGGTGGAATGTTGATGATATCCAAAGGCCAGTAGTGCTTGGATTTGCCATCTCTGCACTGTCGGATTAGCTTCATCCAGCGACCATCTTTCAAAGTTATTGACACACTATATAGTTCTTGTGCCATAGTTGCATGTTTTGGAAAAAAGCTACTAGTGGGTTGTACTATCTATTTAGGAATAGAAGATGTATACATGGAATTTGTAGGGAAAGAGATGACATGGAGCATCTCAATTCCTATGAGTAGGGATTGGAAAAGAGATGTCATTTGGTTCACATCATAGGAACTTTTCTATTGAATCTAGAGATGACAGTATCTCAATTCCTATGAGGAGGGATTAGAAAAGACTTGTAATTTGGTTCAGATCATAGGAACTTTTCTATTGAATATACGCTAATGTTTATTTTCCTTTGAAATTAAGGGAGTATAGGAATCCATTCATATGAACCAAGTGGCTCTAAAGCTATAGAAATGATATCATGTTTATTTCCTTTGAAATGTGGAGTATATGAATCTATTCCTATGAACCAATTGGCTCTAAAGGAAAAAATCCTATAAAAATCATATCATATAGAGTTCCTATGATATTTGTCGACACCAAAGGATGGTTGAAATTGCTGCGGGTGATACGATGGTCTTTCTTTGTAGACTCCTCCCCCATCTTTATAGTTACCTCTCGAAGATGAATGAAATGTATATACAGGGTATTCTACATGTGCAATTTGGTACACGAAAACTCGGTAAAAGTTTGCGAGGTTCGAATTTTCAATAAAGCTATATGCACTGCATTTCGGTACGGAGGGAGCATACGCCAGTTGCTAACACTCACGTGGAAGATTTGTGTGTAGGAGGAGTGGCTGTTCTGTTAAATGACATGGCAAAACTGACACTGTCGGATGCCGATCTAATGGTTCTTACAGCATTCGTCAGGAAAAGGCTTGTGGCGAATGTTTGTCGGATAATGATTTACGTACACATGCATTGCATTGATATGTGCCCCCCTCCCTCTCACGCACACGCACCCTCACGAGTAATGACTCTCCCGAGTCCTCTCGCAGACTCGCACGTCGCACCCACCGTCTATCTGCAGGTAGACGTCACGCACATATGTGCTCTTCACACCCTACCCTCAAAACTTCTAAAAAACAAAAGACGTCGCGCATATTTTATTTTAGCTCACACTCCACACACTTATACTATTACTCTTGCGGCGAACGTTCTTTGGGCATAGTATATTGTACTCTCACGAAGAGAAGCGGTGCACGCACACACTAGTTCTCTCACACCCACTCACTGGTACACGTAGGAGCGCATTTTTTTGAAGCTGGTACAACAAAATCACTCCACTATATATATAAGCAGGAGCCTTAGTGCTTGCTTTACTAGGGTTCCTCTCGTTCACTCTCTCATGCTCTCCAGATCTAAGCAAGACATAGGTGGCCACACTCTCTCTCAGCTCACGGCTGGTCACGAATCCGGCCGGACAACCTCGACCGGGGCAGGGGTGTAGGTGCATCGTTCACGCTGTCGTCGGTGGCGAGGGAGGAGACCAATGGTTGCTCGCGCATCCCTATCAGCGGCCGTGCCGTTCTCTCCGAGAGAGCGCCGGCTCGGGAGGGCCTCCGACCCCTTCTTCCTCCCTACGGTATTGTGGCCAAGATGCGGCCTCCCGACGCTGTCTTTGCCACATGCCGACGACCCTTAGGTATATTCTCCTTTGAAACCTGCCTTGCTCTACTGCCCCAGCTCCCTTCGCGTGGATCTTTTTCTACTTCCGTCCGCTGTTCCAAAGCCACCTAGACTTTTACTATTATTAGAGGTAAAGCTAGTTCATACAGTCGACTCTAAGAGTTGGTTCAAACATGGAAGAAAGTGGGAAAGTTGTAGCATGAATCTAGGACTTGGTTCTAAGAGGAAACGGGGGAAAGTAGTAGATACTGGCTACCCAATCGGTCTCTTGGTTGAAAAGACGAAGAAAGCATGGTGGATGCCGAAGGGTGGGGGGAAGTGGACCTATCTCTTGGTTGAAAAAGGAAAGAAAGTGACAGGTGTTGGGGGACAACGCAAATGAGAATGAGTAGGTCTAGATTTCCTGTGCTCACATAGGAAAATGTCGCCGAGGAGATAAAAAATGGGAAAAATGCAGACATGCTGCCTGACTGTTTGCCGCTCTCGGTAGCCACATCTGCCTCACCACTTTATGCACCTGCTGTCCCTACGCCCATATCGCTACGGTTAATGTAAAATCACATGAAGCATTAAGCAATGCCACCTAATGTCACTATAAGTAATGGTCTAGTGACATCGATAAATTGAAGCAATGCCACCACCATTTTATGAAGTGCTTCCGTCTTGCTTTATTTCCCATGAATTGTGTTTTTGCAGTTACAGTTAACTCTCACACTGCTAACATTGCTTCATCTCAGTGGAACTGCACAAATTTGATTGCACATACTAACCATGTGCTACTCTCATGACAGTAATACTAATGCTATTGTTCTGCATGTTAATCTAGTGGCATTGTTGATGTGATGTGATGCTACTTACTTAAGGACCCTTCATACTGTCAATCTAGTGCCAATTATAACACAATAGATGCTGCTGTTAATCATACGCCACTACAAATATCTGTCACTGTTTAAATAACCGTATTTCATATTTGCGCAAACAGGGATGTCTGTCTCCATATCATTTCGGGATGTCTCTCTCCGTATTGTTTCTATCCGAGCAATCAAAAGCATACACCTCGGTTTTAGTACAACTGCGCAAAATGAGATGGCTATCCCTCGTTGCTGTCGTCTAACCTCTAGTCTTCAAGGTATTCCTACATTGGTAGTAACTAAGGTAGAATGACCAACACAATCTAAAAGAAGCTGATTCGTATGTTTTACTTCCTGATTGCAATGCAGGGACGAGCGAAAACAACTGCATCCTAGTCCAGAATGCACTTTCTACCAGTTCATCCATGGACCAAGGACTAGCTGGCACGGCTGCACGACGGTTTTTTGGACAGGTGCGCGGACAAGAGGCATTGTGGTCTGCTTATTTCTGAAAATAGCGGTGCTTAAATTTAGTGGAATGCACAAGAATTTCACCTGGTCAGTACACTGCATGGTTTAGTTCAGCATTCCAGCTGAGACCACAATTATAATTGGTGATTCTGGAATGAGAGAACCTAACCCTGGATGGTGGCAACAAGAAAAAACCAGAGTGAACTCCAGGAAATTTATGCCTGCCGGGAGGCCCTTTGCTCAGAGAAGCCTTGCTTGTTTTTTCCTGATTTGTAAACCTTCTCACAACTTTGTCTTTTGCTGTGAACTAGTATATGTTTGTTATGTTCTATGAATCATTGAGATGTATAAAATTGCTTAACTTATGCTTTTCAAGTTTTTTATGAAGACGAGTTTAATGTGAGTGTTCGACATGAGCGCTGGACTAGTGTGTGAACGTTTGGAATTTACCTTGTGGCCTCAGTTAACTGCATGAACCACTGTAACAAGATACATAGTTGCTTATATGTCAGACATCAGATTGTTGATTGTTAGCTGGTCGATAGACTAGTGTTGAAGCGAGCTGAGCCAATGTTCCGTGTTTTGCACAACTACTTACAAGCGGGGTAGCACCAACAGTGTTTACAAGTACTTATGTATACGTCAGCGCACAGTTCTCGAACGAGTTCTCTATTTCATCAAAACACACACTGCTCATATGATAAACCGTGACAACTTATGTCTTACCATGCCATATTCATGAAAAAACTAGTGAGGACACATCTGTTTCGGCAACAATTACGATGGTTCTCACATGATTCACGGGCACACAAAAGCAGCAGCAGTTCCCATAGACGGATTCAAACAGAGTACTAGCCCCAGAGGGGTTGATAATAGGAAAGGTTCGGATAATTAGACACAATACAAACTACTATTAAACACTAGCTGGGGCAAATATTTCATGCCTCGATCTAATTTGGGATGGACACAAGAGGGACCTTGCCATGAACATCATCGAGGACGTCCCGCAGCAGCTCAATCCTGTGAACCTTCATGAAGACAACCTTGTGGCCTTGCCACTGATAAACTTGTTTGCGGAGGCATGCCACATCATCTGCCTACGTAAGCTTGACAAGAACAGTATGCCTCACAAACGAAGGAGTAGCTTTGAACTTCTTGTGCTACTCCTGCAGTGCCACGGGGGCTGTAACCTCAAATGGGGCGTTGACCATCTCAGTAGTAGCCGTGGGCGTATCTGGGGTCGGCTCGGTGGCTGCCTCCATCTTCTTGGAGCTCTTTGTCTCGTGGGGATGAGCCTCTCGCGTCTGCTCCAATATCCGCAGATCTTTGCCTGGTTCTCCTTGGTCCATCATGAAACTGATGAATACTAGGAGACCACTGAAAGGAAAACACAATCACAATGACAATGAAACAAAAAAGAGAGTGAGGGTCGGTTACTGCTTTGCAAAAGTTCTTTTTTTCCTCTGAACGAAAATATACCAACATCACGGATCCGCTCACCTTCCCTTCCTTGGGAGAGAAGAACAGTGGCAGATGTGAGTGTTGCCTTTCTTGAAGACGGTGAGGGAGAAGGGGATTCAGCAAAGAGTGAAATGATGGTTGCTTCGTCCATCAAACTTAGACTGCGGGGAGGTGGGGTTTTGTGATACGACGGCTCGTTACTGCCGCGCTATGACCGGGGTGACTCTCCGCCTGCATACTGCCTTCTAATTTGGTGGATGGCATTTGGGCCCGTGCGCTGCATGGCCCGCATGTCGGTGAACAAAAGTATAACGGCATTCAGTAGAGGGAGACGTTTCAATGACCTAGGAGGAGCCAGAAGCGGTAGACTGTCTCCACTGTACTAGTAGTAATTTTTTTCTGGGTAGCTGTAGAGTGTCTCCACTGTACTAGTAGTAATTGTTTCTCTGGGCCCAAGACAAAACAGCCCATCCACACTAATAAATAGTAAGATCAATTCAAAATCCCTATATTTACTAAATGAGAGGCGCTACCCACACCCAGCACCCCCCCAAAACATGGGTGCTCTTCTTCCTCTCGCTCCCGCCCACCTCACGTCAACTTGCTCCACTCGTACCCCCAAATTCCTCAACTCACTCCTACAGAAAACCCCAGCTCCCCTTCTTCCTCACTACTACAGAAAAAACCTCAGCTCCCCTTCTTCTTCACTCGCACTACAACTAGGCTCTTCATTCGTTACTCTGCTCAAATCCGTGAGCGCGACACGACGCCTTCGAGGAAAATGGAGTCGGCTGACCCCAGCGCCAAGAAGATGAGGCTCCTGCCAGGGGTGACGCCTTTTGTAGATCCCACGCCCAGCAGCGCAGGGAGAAGTGGCGACCCCGCCACCACCGGATCCCAGGAACTCGTAGAATCTCGGGTGGACTGCATTAGCAATCTCCCGGACGCCGTCCTTGGGGAGATCATCTCGCTTCTCCCCACCAAGGATTACTGCCGCACCCAAGTCCTCTCAATTCGGTGGCACCCTCTATGGCGTGTCGTGCCCCTTAATCTTCACTGTCGTCAGCTATCTCTCTTCAATGATTTTGAAATCCCTAGAGCCATCATCTCCTCCCACCAGGGCTCCGTTCAAAGCCTCTGCATCCCGTCATGCTACCTGAGCAAGCATACCATGCCCTGCATGGTGGACGCCTGGCTGAAATCCCCTGAATTCACAGAACTACAGCTGCTTGAGTTCTACTATTCCCCTGGAAATCACATACCACATACCGAACACCATGAACTTGTGCCCTCAGCACCGATGTCCATCTCGCGATTTTCCTCCTCTCTCAACAACGCCACCTTTGCGCTGTGCTACCTACCAGACAATCTGGTACTAAACCTTCGACTCCCATTTCTCAAGAAACTTTCACTTGTGCGGGTTCGTATATCGGAGGCCTCATTGCACAACATCATCCACTCCAGTTTCCCTGCCCTGGAGTGCTTGGTGCTTGTTTTCATAGTTAGAATCGGTTGTCTCCAAATAAAGTTGCCTAACCTTGTAAGAATTGGAATTTCTTTTGACGGAAGGTAGCTCATCATCCAAGATGCCCCTTCACTTCAAAGGTTGATCCTTGATTCTAGTTATTCACCGTTGCAAATAACCGTCCTCTCTGCGCCTAAACTAGAGACCTTGGGTGTAATACATGATCTCTGTGCTCATTTCAATGTGGTGTTTGGCTCCACAGTTCTTCAGGTACTTTATATTATCATCTACACTTGTAACCATAAGCTACATTTTAAATTTCTGCCCATAAGTTATATATCATCTTGGAGTACACATTTTGTACTAATATTATGTTCTATGCTCAATGAAGAGTTTCTCCATGGATGGCCTATCAATGGTGCTGGATTCTGTCAAGATCTTATATATCCAAATGAATAGTTTTGATCTGAACAAGATTATTGGCTTGCTGCAATGCTTTTCATGTCTGGAGAAGTTGTATATAAAGGTGATAATTGCACGCACATTGGAATCCCGCATATAGTGTACTAGAATTAACCGTTCAACTGTTGCTCTTTCGACACTCTTTTTTTAGACCTTAACTATTTTCAATCTTCATGTCTATTTAGGCAACAAGACGGGGTAAGAAAGTTATAACCCATAGGTGGATTCGTAAGCATCGGGATTTTCTCACTTCTCATGAGATTCGATTGAAGACAATAATGCTAGAACGATATGTAGCCAACCGTGTAAACACTAGATTTGTCACATTCTTCTTGCTGAATGCGATGTTACTATTGTCCACCAGGCTTAAGTTTATCAGCAACATGGTTTTGACGGATGGGTATGTCGAAGAGAAAAAAAGGAGTTTCAAGTGGGCAAAAGAGCATCTGAACGTGCCGGGCTTCTATTTACGACATATTGTGGTCACAATCCAGTAAATTTTACGACCCAGGATGTTTATTCTATGGACCTGACGGATCCATTTGACTGTGACTGCCAAAAACAGTGCTGGAGTTAGATGTTGTTGCCTTTTCAACCTGGGTTTTTTTGTAAACCTGATGAACAATTAACCCTCGTGCTTTTGTAAAGTTTGTAAGCTGGAGTTAGATGTTCTTGCCCTTTTCAACTCGGCTGTGACTGTCATATTTTCTTTGAAACAAGGCAAATGGCTTGCCATTCGTTTAATTTAGAGTGAAATATTGTAACAAATCCCAACCAAGGGAAATAACATCACTCTCACCGGCTGCTTGAGCTCACTATGCATTACAGAAGCCAAGTGATTAGCCCCCACCAGCACCCACAAACTTATTTCGAACTAGCACATCAAATGGGCTGTAAATTTTCATAGGAAAGGCTGCATGACCATGACAGATTCGGATTCTGACATTTGGGACCCATGAGGAAATAGCCTATCCAAGGTGGTGTCGACTTACTAGCCTGTCAACAAAGATTCTGCCTACCAGCCGTTGGATTGACATCCAACATTTGTCATGTATCTTATATCTCTTGTCTTCTTCCTCCATCCGCCCAAACCGAACCACCCCGTCGGCTCAGCCTGCTCCCGCATCCCATGGCTGGCTGCGCCTCCGCCGCCCTACCGTACATACCCTCCAACATTGGCCAGTCCCTCCCTCTATTCCCCCACACATCCTGTTATTCTCTGATGATGTCATCCCCAACATGCACCCACACCCGAACCAGTCAACCCTCGTACTCCCCTCCGCCTGTGACTGGACCGGTGGATCTTCCATGGCTCCTGTTCGTTTCGTCCGAGGCCTCGCGGTCGTCCTCCGCCTTGCGGCCTTGGTTCGCTCGCAATGCATGGTGCGCCGCCCTCTTGCGTTGTGAACGTCGTCAACAACCGAGAGGAATAAGGAGATGACTGTACGTGGAGAGGATGATAGTAGGGACCCACCAGCGTAATGGCAGTACCCAAGCAAGTGCCTCTATATTACAAGCCCAAAAATATGGTTCCTCCTAATGGTTGGACATCTGGGGCTCATGCCATTGTCAACATAGTCAATAAACGAGAGAATTACACTACGAGCGGCTGACACCAGGGACCCAGCAGGTCGCGTAGTTTTTTTAGGAACAAGCAGTTGTTATTTATACTAGTTTTAGCGATGGATCAGGGTAACAACGGGGCTGTGCGGGGGCTGTGGCCCGTCTAGCCAGGGTTTTATTTATGTTTACCACATCATGAGCCTAGTTGTGTTCTTTCTTGCGGAAAATGGCTAGCTCAGTTCTATTTTTTCTAAAGAAATACCCAAACAAGGCCTACTTGCTTTATCGGCCCTGCTGGGCTGCAAATCTTTCAAGATGAGGAGAGTTTCATTCAGTTTGCCCAGAAATGGGCTGTACATTTTTAAAACACATCAAATCGGGAATTAGTTTCAATTTTTTTTCATTACAAGATTTGAAATTCCATTGATTTTTATGCGTGGACAATTATTTGGATTTTATATTTATATAAATTATTTTTCAAAATAGTTTGAATGTGAATCAATATTTCTGGATTAAAAATAGTTGATCGCACCGAAATATGCAAAATTTCATATACTTATTAACCGTGGCCACAATATGGGGTGTAATGCTAACAAAAAGAAGATGGGCTCCAAATAAATTCTTAAGAATTAGTAAATGGGCTGTACATTATTAGAACTAATGGCATATGGGTCGTATGCTATTGTCCACATATTTGAGGCTGACTTGTGCGCCTACTACAGGTTGACGCGTATGATTTCAGAAAAGAAAAGGTGGACGCACACGCAATGACCTGTCAACTTAGTCAACACACGAGAGCAGTGACTGCTGGATGTCCATCCAACGACTGTCGTGCTTCTTCAATCTTTGCTCTTCATGCTCCAGCCGCTCAAACAAGTGCCGGCGGGACTGCCTACTCCCTCCTCCGCGGCCGGCTATGCTGTCGTGCAAGCCTCATGGCCCCACCGTACTCCCATTGCTGGCCTAGCCATCGCTCTACTCACCCACACATGCTGTTATTCTCTGGGGATGGCAGACGAACCAGTAAACCCTCGTACTCCTCCGTGTGGGAAACAACTGCCGAGTATTCCCTGGCTCCGTGTCGTTCCCTTCCTAGGCCTCACCGTCGTCCATCGCCCTGGTGCTCTCGGCGCGGCCTGGTCAACGTGGTCAATGAATGACATCCATTAGAAGTGGATTGTACGTGGAGAGGCTGACAACTGGGTCCACGGCCGCACGCAAGGAAATGACTCCTTATTACACGCAAAATAATGATTCCTCCACCTTACAGCTAGGATCCACAGGAAGGGCCTCTGTATTTCACAAAAAAAACATCCCCCCGCTGACAGGTCGGACCCACCAGCTATATCTTCACACGCAAGGAAGTGCCTCCTTATTGCGCCCAAAAAATGAATACCCCCTGCTAGCTGGGACCCACCATATTGTTGGGATGACTTGTGGGCCTACTAAGTTGACGAGGACGGTGGGTGTTGTCAACTTAGTCAATACTCCAGTGACCGTATGATGTCCATCCAACGGCCATAGTGCTTCTTCAACCTCTGGTCTTCTTGCTCCAGCCGCCCAAAGCAGCGCCGGTCGTGCCGCCTGCTCCTGCCTCCCATGGACGGTTGTGCTACCACAGAGGCCTCACCGCCCCCATACTACTCCCACCACTGGCCAGGCCATCCCTCCACTCACCCACACCCCATGTTATTCTGCAGCGACGGCAGCCTCACACCGCAGCCGAACCAGTGAACCCTCGTACTCCTCTCCGCGTGTGCATCCACTGCCGTGTCTTTCCCAGCTCCGCATCGTCCCCTTCCTAGGCCTCGCCGTCGTCCACCGCCGTGGTACTCTCGGCGCGGCATGATCAACATGGTCAAGGAACGACTTCCATCGGACGTGGACTGTACGTGGAGAGGCTGACAGCTGGGTCCACGGCCGCAACTAGGAAGTGCCTCCTTATTACACGAAAAATAATGATACCTCCACCTGACAGCAGGGACCCACCAGACACGCCACTGTATTTCGCGAAAAAAAACGTTTCCCCCCTGACTGCTGGGACCCACCAGCTACATCTTCACATGCAAGGAAGTGCGTCCGTGCAAAAAAAAAAATGATTCGCCCCCCTGACTGCTGGGACCCACCAGCTACATCTTCACACGCAAGGAAGTGCCGGACAGTCAGGACCCACCTGGTCGAAGCGTACGTAGTGTTGTCATTCTGGTCACGAACGTGTACGTACATATATACTGGTCGATGTAGAGGCGCGCACGTAAAATGTACACGTATGTACAGTGGCTAGTGTGCAAGAAAGAAAATACGGCCACGTATGTGTACATACGGGCAGGGTCTCAAACGCCTACTTGCGCATACGTACGGCCAGGGCTCATGTACATGGCTGGGTCAGAACGGAGAAACAACATCATCGTCGTGTTCATGGGGAGCTAACCGGCTGGGTTGGAACGGAATGCGTGTCGTGTTCATCGGGAGGTCTTGGATGGAACAGGCGATGGAAACAAGGCCTGGCGTAACGCAGAACGGAGGAAACGACCTTGTGTTCGACCAGCCACATTCGAAACGGGATTCTGGGAGGGGTCTGGCATACCGCAAAACAGAGGAAACAGACCTCCTACGGTCGAACGGGGGTCATGTTGATCGAGAGGGGTGTGGCGTACCGCAAAACGGACGAAATGGACTTGTGTTGGAGCGCTACGGTCGAAACGGGGGTCCTGTTCATCGGGAGGGGTGTGGCGTACCGCAAAACGGGACTCCACGGGATACTGTTCATCTCCACTGTCGACCTCCTCCAGCCTCCACGGGCTACTGTTCATCCACCGTCGACCTCCTCCAGCCTCCACCTGCGACTGTTCATCCACGGGCTCCTGTTCATCTAGCCTCCACCGTGCACTACTCCACCGGCTACTGTTCAACCACCCCTCTCCACGGGCTCCTATTCAACCACCCCTCCATGGGCTACTGTTCATCCACCCCTCCACCGTCTACTGTTCATCTAGCCCTCCACGGGGTCGTCCTGTTCATCCAGCCCTCCACGAGGTCCTGTTCATCTAGCCCCAACCGGCTCGATCGATCGGGGTCCTGTTCATCCAGAGGCAACACCACGGGTCCTGTTCATCCACTCGCACCCCTCACTGTTCATCCACCCCCCGCAATGCTCACTGTTCATCCAAAACCCCCTGCAACGCTCACTGTTCATCCAGAGGCAGCATCGATCGGCTTCAGTTAGCAGCAGTAGCAAAGGAATCGCTCGATCGGGTTCAGTTAACAACCATCGATCTATCGCTCGGGTTCAATAACGCGTAGCCTGCAGAGCAATCGCTCGGGTTCAGTTAGAGCCCAACGCCTCGCTTGGGTTTAGTTAGAGCCAACGCCACGCACACACACGCGTATGTGTACGAGAGAAACGCGCATCGCTCGGCCCTCAACCACCCACCGTAACTAGGAACTCCTCGAAATTTTCCTCGCCCTCGCTTCTACCACGGGTTTTTCCGTCATGGACGGCCCAAAGAATGTCATGCAGCTGTGTCTCCGGCCCGCCTAGGATGAAAAGCCCATTTTCTGTCATGATTTTTTGTCATAGAAGTAGGAGCCCACCACATCTATGATGATACCGGGTTTTGCCAGAATTATCGTCATAGAAGTGTCATATGTATGATAATTTTTTTTTCGTTCGGCCCAAAATGTCACGGATGTGTATTTTTTTTGTAGTGAGTAGATATACTCATATCTGCTCAAATCATCTTGTGAAGGTCAGAAAATAATGATACCCACCACGAGCATCAACACTCATTGGACCGCATACATTGGTATGTATTAGTTCCAATAAGTCACTAGCTCGTTCCATTGTTCCGGAGAACGGAGTTTCAGTCATCTTTCCCATAAGGCACGGTTCACAAACATCAAATGATTCATAATCAAGTGATTCCAAAAATCCATCTTTATGGAGTTTCTTCATGCGCTTTACACCGATATGACACAAATGGTAGTGCCACAAATAAGCTGCACTATCATTATCAACTTTGCATCTTTTGGCATCAATATTATGAATATGTGTATTACCACGATCGAGATCCAACAAACTATTTTCATTGGGTGTATTACCATTGAAGGTTTTTATTCATATAAACAGAACACCAATTATTCTCTGACTTTAAATGAATAACCGTATTGCAATAAACATGATCAAATCATATTCATGCTCAATGCAAACGCCAAATAACATTTATTTAGGTTGAACACTAATCCCGAAAGTATAGGGAGTGTGCGATGATGATCATATCAATCTTGGAACCACTTCCAACACACATTGTCACTACACCCTCAACTAGTCTCTGTTTATTCTGTAACTCCTATTTCGAGTTACTAATCTTAGCAACCGAACAAGTGTCAAATACCCAGGGGCTACTATAAACACTAGTACGGTACACATCAATAACCTATATATCAAATATACCCTTGTTCACTATTCCATCCTTCTTATCCACCAAATATTCAGGGCATATCCGCTTCCAATGACCATTTCCTTTGCAGTAGAAGCACTCAGTTTCAGGCTTTGGTCCAACTTTGGGCTTCTTCATGGGAGTGATAACTTGCTTGTCATTCTACTTGAAGTTCCCTTTCTTTTCATTTGCCCTTTTCTTGAAACTAGTGGTCTTGTCGATCATCAACACTTTGATACTTTTTCTTGATTTCTACATTCGTTGATTTCAACATCACGAAGAGCTCAGGAATCATTTTCGTCATCCCTTGGATACTATAGTTCATCACGAAGTTCCAGTAACTTGGCGATGGTGACTAGAGAACTCTGTCAATCACTATCTTATCTAGAAGATTAACTCCCACTTGATTCAAGCGATTGTAGTACCCAGACAATCTGAGCACATGCTCATTGCTTCAGCTATTCTCCTCCATCTTTTAGCTATAGAACTTGTTGGAGACTTCATATCTCTCAACTCGGGTATTTCCTTGAAATATTAACTTCAATTCCTGGAACATCTCATATGGTCCATGACATTCAAAATGTCTTTGAAGTCCCGATTCTAAGCCGTAAAGCATGGTGCACTAAACTATCAAGTAGTCATCATTTTGAGCTAGCCAAACGTTCATAATGTCTGCATCTGCTCCTGCAATAGGTCTGTCACCTAGCGGTGCATCAAGGACATAATTCTTCTATGCAACAATGAGGATAAACCTCAGATCACGGACACAGTCCGCATCATTGCTACTAACACTTTCAACTTAGTTTTCTCTAGGAACATATAAAAACATAGGGAAGCTATAACGCGAGCTATTAATATACAACATAATTTGCAAAATACTATGAGGACTAAGTTCATGATAAATTAAAGTTCAATTAATCATATTACTTAAGAACTCCCACTTAGACGAACATCCCTCTATTCATCTAAGTGATCACGTGATCCAAATCAACTAAACCATGTCCGATCATCACATGAGATGGAGTAGTTTTCAATGGTGAACATCACTATGTTGATCATATCTACTATATGATTCACGCTTGACCTTTCGTTCTTAGTGTTCCGAGGCCATATCTGCATATGCTAGGCACGTCAAGTTTAACCCAAGTATTTCTGCGTGTGCAAAACTGGCTTGGATCCGTTGTAGGTGAACATTGAGCTTGTCACACCCGATCATCACGTGGTGTCTCGACACGACGAACTTTGGCAATGGTGAATACTCAGGGAGAACACTTATACCTTGAAATTTAGTGAGAGATCATCTTATAAAGCTACCGCCGAACTAAGAAAAATAAGATGTATAAAAGATAAACATCACATGCAATCAAAATATGTGACATGATATGGCCATCATCATCTTGTGCCTTTGATCTCCATCTGCAAAGTATCGTTATGGTCTCCATTGTCACCGGCATGACACCATGATCTTCATCATCTTGATCTTTATCAATGTGTTGTCACATGGTCATCTCGCCAACTATTGCTTTTGCAACTATTGCTATTGCATAGCGATAAAGTAAAGCAATCATATGGCGCTTGCATCTTATGCAAGAAATAGACAACCATAAGGCTCTTGCCAGTTGCCGATAACTTGAGCGAAACATGATCATCTCATACAACAATTTATATCTCATCACGTCTTGACCATATCACATCACAACATGCCGTGCAAAAACAAGTTAGACGTCCTCTACTTTGTTGTTGCAAGTTTTACGTGGCTGCTACGGGCTGAGCAAGAACCGTTCTTACCTACGCATCAAAACCACAACGATATTTTGTCAAGTTAGTGCTGTTTTCACCTTCAACAAGGACCGGGCGTAGCCACACTCGATTCAACTAAAGTTGGAGAAACTGACACCTGTCAGCCACCTATGTTTGAATCACGTCGGTAGAACCAGTCTCGCGTAATCATACGCGTAATGTCGGTCTGGGCTGCTTCATCCAAGAATACCGTCGAACCAAAGTATGACATGCTGGTAAGCAGTATGACTTGTATCACCCACAACTCACTTGTGTTCTACTTGTGCATATAACATCTACGCATAAACCTGGCTCTGATACCACTGTTGGGGAACGTAGTATTTCAAAAAAATTCCTACGCACACGCAAGATCATGGTGATGCATAGCAACAAGAGGGGAGAGTGTCATCCACGTACCCTCGCAGACCGTAAGAAGAAGTGTTATGACAACACAGTTGATGTAGTTGTACGTCTTCACGATCGACCGATCCTAGTAACGAACGTACGACACCTCCGGGATCTGCACACGTTCAGCTCGGTGACGTCCCACGAACTCACGATCAAGTAGAGCTTCGATGGAGAGTTTCGTCAGCATGATGGCGTGATGATGGTGTTGATGAAGCTGCCGATACAGGGCTTCGCCTAAGCACCGCTACGATATGACCGAGGTGGACTATGGTGGAGGGGGACACCACACATGGCTAAAGATCGATGATCAACTTGTGTGTCTTGGTGTGCCCCCTGCCCTCGTATATAAAGGAGCTAGGGGGGAGGCGGCCGGCCAGGAGGAGGGCGCGCCAAGGGGGGAGTCCTACTCCCACCGGGAGTAGGACTCCTCCTTTCCTAGTAGGAGTAGGAGAAGGGGGAAGGAGGAGAGAGGGGGAAAAGGAAAAGGGGGCGCCACCCCCCTCCTTGTCCAATTCGGACCAGAGGGGAAGGGAGCGCAGAGACCTCCCTTGGCCGCCCCTCCTCTTCTCCACTAGGGTCCAATAGGCCCATTACACTCCCCGGGGGGTTCCGGTAACCCCCGGTACTCTGGTATATGCCCGAGCTTGCCCGGAACACTTCCGAAGTCCAAACATAGTCATACAATATGTCGATATTTATGTCTCGACCATTTCGAGACTCCTCGTCATGTCTGTGATCATATCTGGGACTCCGAACTACCTTCGGTACATCAAAACACATAAACTCATAATACAGATCGTCACCAAACGTTAAGTGTGCGAACCCTACGGGTTCGAGAAGTATGTAGACATGGCCGAGACTCATTTCCGGTCAATAACTAATAGCGGAACCTGGATGCTCATATTGGCTCCTACATATTCTACAAAGATCTTTATCGGTCAAACCGCATAACAACATACGTTGTTCCCTTTGTCATCGGTATGTTACTTGCCCAAGATTCGATAATCGGTATCGCAATACCTAGTTCAATCTCGTTACCGGCAAGTCTCTTTACTCGTTCCGTAATGCATCATCCCGCAACTAACTCATTCGTCACATTGCTTGCAAGGCTTATAGTGATGTGCATTATCGAGAGGGCCCAGAGATACCTCTCCGACAATCGGAGTGACAAATCCTAATCTCGATGTATGCCAACTCAACAAACACCATCGGAGACACCTGTAGAGCACCTTTATAATCACCCAGTTACGTTGTGATGTTTGGTAGCACACAAAGTGTTCCTTCGGTATTCGGGAGTTGCATAATCTCATAGTCTGAGGAACATGTATAAGTCATGAAGAGAGCAGTAGCAATGAAACTGAAACAATCATAATGCTAAGCTAACAGATGGGTCATGTCCATCACATCATTCTCCTAATGATGTGATCCCGTTCATCAAATGACAACACATGTCTATGGTTAGGAAACATAACCATCTTTGATTAACGAGCTAGTCAAGTAGAGGCATACTAGGGACACTATGTTTTGTCTATGTATTCACACATGTACTAAGTTTCCGATTAATACAATTCAAGCATGAATAATAAACATTTATCATGAAATAAGGGAATAAATAATAACTTTATTTGTCACATCCCTAGTCTGGTATGACCTAGACTAGCTAGTCATGTGTGCATCATGTTTGAGTTTCATTTAATTCTGAATTGGGGATTGGTGAAACCCTCAGAATCATTTCTGGAAATGACCCAGATAAAAATTGCTCCAAAAAGGTCCAAGAAAATGTTCATGTTGCTCTCTGAAAATATTGGGCAGAGATAAAAATCAAACCAATATTTTTAGGAGCTCATAAGTATTTATTTTGGGCATTTGGAATTAATGCATAATTATTTGCATTGGATATATATATGTTATATATATATAATATGTCCAGAAATTGTGCCACTTGTTGGGGAGCTCTGGAATAATACCACTAGTTCCTACAAAAATTGGCATAAGAAAATAAAATGATTTAGTATTTTTATTAAATCAAACAAATGTCAAAAAATAGAAAAGAGAAACAAAAACAGAAAAAGCTTACCTGGCGCTTACCTCCCTGTGCAGCCCGTTCCTATACGGCCTGGCCGGCCCAGTTGGCCAGCCCAGCCCATCTGGCCTCCTCCTCTGTCGTCTTCCTCCCCCTCGCCCAAAGCAGCTGCGTGCCCGCGCCACAGACGGCCGTGGCCACGTCGCCGCCACCTCCTGCTTCCCTCCTCATCGCTCTGGCCTCCCTGGACGTCGCCACGACGCCCCGCGCCTCTCTCCCTCTCTCTCATTCCTCCCGCTGGTTCTCTCTCTCCCAACCGCCCGAACACGCCCGTCGCCGCCGCTTGCCGTAGCCGTAGCCACCGCGCCCCTTGAGAGCACCTGAGACATCCCCGAGCTCCGCGCCGTCGTCCTCGTCCTCCCTGTCAAGCCACGCAAGCCGGAGCGCCCCGTGGAGCCGTCACTGCCATCGTCTTCATCATCGGCCGCCGGAGATCGCCACCGACATGCTGTCGCCTCCAAGCCGTCCCCGAGCGCGCTGAGATCACCGAAGGCCTCGCCGTGAGCTCCTCTACCGAACCCCTCTTCTCCCCCCTCGTTTTTGCGCCCCGTAGCTCCATCCCCCTTCATGGCCGTAGTTCCTCACCGCCGTCCATGTCGCCGCCGTCGCCCTGGCCACCGCAGGCCGCAACCGAGCGCGTCACCGTGCTCCTGGTGCCACGAGGGTGCCGCAGAGCCCCTCGGGTGGCCTTCCCGTGCCCTCCAGCCCCTCTGCCGCTCGAGCCCGAGCTCCGACCGCCGCCGCGAGCTCTGCTCCGGCGAGCTCCGGCGCCCCCGAAGCCTCCCACCTGCTTTCCTAGATGCGGACGACGACGGGCTACGCCCCGGTGGTCTCCGCGCGTCCAGCCGCCGCTCATAGCGCAAGTCCGACGAGTCGCCGCCGCGTTGTTGGTCGCCACCGGCCAAAACTCCGGCGTGGTGACGTGGCAGCGTCATTAGCAGCTAATGGCGCCACTAATTGAACCCACACCCACTGACATGTAGGCCCCACAGGTCAGTTTGACCCGGCCACGTCACCTGTTGACCTGACCCCACCTGTCGGTGACCCAGACAGCACTGTGTGACTGACCAGTGGACCCCACTGGTCAGGTTTGACTTGGTCAGCCGCAGTTGACTTGCTGACATCACAGTGAGCAGTACTGACGCAGTTATTCATTTTCTGGATTTAAAATTATTCAAGAAATTCCAGAAAATGATTCAAACTTCAAAAAATCATAGAAATTCAACCGTAGCTCAGAATGAAATAATTTATATATGAAAAATTATCAGAAAAATCCAATCTATCCATCTGTACCATTTTCATGCATGTTAGAACAACTTATAGCTGCTGATTAGCACAAATCATATAAATGGCATTTTAATATCCACATATGGAGTTTGAATTTGAATCTTGGATTCAAACCAACTTCATTTAATCTGGTTGCTAGTTGCATTAGCTCAAACTACAGCATATTGCCATGTCATGATCATGCATCATATTGTGCATTGCATTGATTGTGTTCTTCCTTGTTTGCCGGTGTTTGCCCCCTCTCAGTAGACGACGTACCAACGATGAGTTCGATGACACCGATGAAGAACTATATTATCTTCAGAAGTGCCAGGCAAGCAAAACCCCCTTGTTCATTCCGATAAAATCCCAACTCTCTCGCTCCTGCTCTTTTTTACTGCATTAGAACAACAACGATACAACTGTTATTTGCTGCGGTAGTTGAACCCCTTTATCCTCTGCATGACCTGTCATTGCCACAGTAAATAGATGAAACCCACTAGCATGAGTAGGAGTTGATTGATACCTGATGTGCCTACTCATTCATGCTTGTTGTCATGCCTGCTATTGCTTAGAGTTGTGTCAGGTCTGATTCATCAGGGATGAATTGGAGGTGTGTGAACATGTCCTATTGTGTGTGAGCTAAGTGTGTGAACACGATTTGGTAAAGGTAGCGGTGAGAGGCCATGTAGGAGTACATGGTGGGTTGTCTCATTGCAGCCGTCCTCAGGAACTGAGTTCTGTGTTTGTGATCCATGACCAGTTACTACCATGCATTGGAATGCTTAAGTGCCCCTCTCGACTTATTAATCAACTCGGTCTCTGTCTAGGAGTTGCAACTAGTTTCTGGTGTTTGTAGGTTGTGTTAGTAGTCTACCAAGTGGTACCTGTTGGGGAACGTCGCAGAAAACAAAAAATTTCCTACTCGTTTCACCAAGATCATCTAGGAGTTCATCTAGCAACGAGTGATTAGATGCATCTACATACCTTTGTAGATCGCGCACGGAAGCGTTCAAAAGAACGGTGATGATGTAGTCGTACTCGACGTGATCCAAATCACCGATGACCAGCACTAAACGGACGGCACCTCCGCGTTCAACACACGTACGGGACGGGAGACGTCTCCTCCTTCTTGATCCAGCAAGGGGAAAGGAGAGGTTGATGAAGATCCAGCAGCACGACGGCGTGGTGGTGGATGCAGGGCGTCACAACAGCAGGGCTTCGCCGAGACTACGAGGGAGAGACGTAACGGGGGGAGATGGAGGCGCCAGGGGCTGGTGTGAAATCGCTCCTCTCCCCCCACTATATATAGGGGTGCCAGGGGGGGCTCCGGCCCTAGAAGATGAGATCTACTAGGGGGGCGACGGCCAAGGGGAGGTTTCCCTCCCTCCCAAGGCACCTAGGGGTGCCTTCCACCACATGGACTCTTCCATGGTGGAAACCCTAGGCGCATGGGCCTATAGGGGCTGGTGCCCTTGGCCCATCTAGGCCAAGGCGCACCCCCTACAGCCCATGTGGCCCCCCAGGACAGGTGGCCCCACCCGGTGGACCCCCGGGACCCTTCCGGTGGTCCCGGTACAATACCGATAACCCCGAAACTTGTCCCGATGCCTGAAATAGCACTTCCTATATATAATTCTTTACCTCCGGACCATTCCGGAACTCCTCGTGACGTCCGGGATCTCATCCGGGACTCCGAACAACATTCGGGTTTCTGCATATACATATCTTCATAACCCTAGCGTCACCGAACCTTAAGTGTGTAGACCCTACGGGTTCGGGAGACAAGCAGACATGACCGAGACGACTCTCCGGTCAATAACCAACAGCGGGATCTGGATACCCATGTTGGCTCCCACATGCTCCACGATGATCTCATCGGATGAACCACGATGTCGAGGATTTAATCAATCCCGTACGCTATTCTCTTTGTCTATCGATATGTTACTTGCCCGAGATTCGATCGTCGGTATCCCAATACCTTGTTCAATCTCGTTACCGGCAAGTCACTTTACTCGTACCGTAATGCATGATCCCGTGACGAGACACTTGGTCACTCTGAGCTCATTATGATGATGCATTACCGAGTGGGCCCAGTGATACCTCTCCGTCATACGGAGTGACAAATCCCAGTCTTGATCCATGTCACCCAACAGACACTTTCGGAGATACCCGTAGTCTACCTTTATAGTCACCCAGTTACGTTGTGACGTTTGGCATACCCAAAGCACTCCTACGGTATCCGGGAGTCACACGATTTCATGGTCAAAGGAATAGATACTTGACATTAGAAAACTCTAGCAAACGAACTATACGATCTTGTGCTATGTTTAGGATTGGGTCTTGTCCATCACATCATTCTCCCAATGATGTGATCTCGTTATCAATGACATCCAGTGTCCATAGTCAGGAAACCATGACTATCTGTTGATCAACGAGCTAGTCAACTAGAGGCTCACTAGGGACATGTTGGTGTCTGTTATTCACACATGTATTACGATTTCCGGATAACACAATTATAGCATGAATAAAGACAATTATCATGAACAAGGAAATATAATAATAATGCTTTTATTATTGCCTCTAGAGCATATTTCCAACAGTCTCCCACTTGCACTAGAGTCAATAATCTAGAATCGAACACCCATGGAATTCTGGTGTTGATCATGTTTTGCTCTAGGGAGAGGTTTAGTCAACGGATCTGCTATATTCAGGTCCGTATGTACTTTACAAATCTCCATGTCTCCATCTTGAACATTTTCACGAATGGAGTTGAAGCGACGCTTGATGTGCCTTGTCTTCTTGTGAAACCTGGGCTCCTTGGCAAGTGCAATAGCTCTAGTGTTGTCACAGAAGAGCTTGATCGGCCCCGACGCATTGGGTATGACTCCTAGGTCGGTGATGAACTCCTTCACCCATATTGCTTCATGTGCTGCCTCTGAGGCTGCCATGTACTCCGCTTCACATGTAGATCCCGCCACGGCGCTTTGCTTGCAACTGCACCAGCTTACTGCCCCACCATTCAAAATATACACGTATCCGGTTTGTAACTTAGAGTCATCTAGATCTGTGTCAAAGCTAGTGTCGACGTAACCCTTTACGACGAGCTCTTCGTCACCTCCATAAACGAGAAACATTTCCTTAGTCCTTTTCAGGTACTTCAGGATATTCTTGACCGCTGTCCAGTGTTCCTTGCCGGGATTACTTTGGTACCTTCCTACCAAACTGACGGCAAGGTTAACATCAGGTCTGGTACACAGCATGGCATACATAATAGAACCTATGGCTGAGGCATAGGGGATGACGCTCATCTCTTCTATATCTTCTGCCGTGGTCGGACATTGAGCTGAGCTCAATTTCATACCTTGTAACACAGGCAAGAACCCCTTCTTGGATTGATCCATATTGAACTTCTTCAATATCTTATCAAGGTATGTGCTTTGTGAAAGACCTATGAGGCGTCTCGATCTATCTCTATAGATTTTGATGCCTAATATATAAGCAGCTTCTCCAAGGTCCTTCATTGAAAAACTTTTATTCAAGTAGGCCTTGATGCTGTCCAAGAGTTCTATATCATTTCCCATCAACAGTATGCCATCTACATATAATATGAGAAATGCTACAGAGCTCCCACTCACTTTATTGTAAACGCAGGCTTCTCCATAAGTCTGTGTAAACCCAAACGCTTTGATCATCTCATCAAAGCGAATGTTCCAACTCCGAGAGGCTTGCACCAGCCCATAAATCGAGCGTTGGAGCTTGCACACTTTGTCAGCATTCTTAGGATCGACAAAACCTTCCGGCTGTATCATATACAATTCTTCCTTAAGGAAACCATTAAGGAATGCCGTTTTGACGTCCATTTGCCATATCTCGTAATCATAGAATGCGGCAATTGCTAACATGATTCGGACGGACTTCAGCTTCGCTACCGGTGAGAAAGTCTCATCGTAGTCAACCCCTTGAACTTGTCGATAACCCTTAGCGACAAGCCGAGCTTTATAGATGGTCACATTACCATCCGCGTCTGTCTTCCTCTTAAAGATCCATTTATTTTCTATGGCTCGCCGCTCAATGGGCAAGTCAGTCAAAGTCCATACTTTGTTTTCATACATGGATCCTATCTCGGATTTCATGGCTTCTAGCCATTTGTCGGAATCCGGGCCCGCCATCGCTTCTTCATAGTTCGAAGGTTCACCGTTGTCTAACAACATGATTTCCAAGACAGGGTTGCCGTACCACTCTGGTGCGGAACGTGTCCTTGTGGACCTTCGAATTTTAGTAGGGGCTTGATCAGAAGTATCTTGATCATTAACTTCCTCTCTAGTCGGTGCAGGCACCTCAGGAACATTTTCTTGAGTTGCGCCATTTTCCGGTTCAAGAGGTAATACTTCATCAAGCTCTACTTTCCTCCCACTTACTTCTTTCGAGAGAAACTCTTTCTCCAGAAAGGACCCATTCTTGGCAACAAAGATCTTGCCTTCGGATCTGAGGTAGAAGGTGTACCCAATAGTTTCTTTTGGGTATCCTATGAAGACGCATTTTTCCGACTTGGGTTCGAGCTTTTCAGGTTGAAGTTTCTTGACATAAGCATCGCATCCCCAAACTTTTAGAAACGACAGCTTAGGTTTCTTCCCAAACCATAATTCATACGGTGTCGTCTCAACGGATTTCGATGGAGCCCTATTTAAAGTGAATGCGGCAGTCTCTAAAGCATAGCCCCAAAAAGAAAGCGGTAAATCGGTAAGAGACATCATAGATCACACCATATCTAACAGAGTGCGATTATGACGTTCAGACACACCATTACGCTGAGGTGTTCCAGGCGGCGTGAGTTGTGAAACTATTCCACATTTTCTTAAGTGTGCCCCAAACTCGTGACTCAAGTATTCTCCTCCACGATCTGATCGTAGAAACTTGATTTTCCTGTCACGTTGATTTTCAACCTCACTCTGAAATTCCTTGAACTTTTCAAAGGTTTCAGACTTGTCTTTCATTAAGTAGATATACCCATACCTACTTAAATCATCAGTGAGGGTGAGAACGTAACGATAGCCACCGCGAGCCTCAACACTCATTGGACCGCACACATCAGTATGTATGATTTCCAATAAGTCGGTTGCTCGCTCCATTGTTCCTGAGAACGGGGTCTTGGTCATTTTACCCATAAGGCATGGTTCGCACGTGTCAAATGATTCATAATCAAGAGACTCTAAAAGTCCATCAGCATGGAGCTTCTTCATGCGTTTGACACCTATGTGACCAAGGCGGCAGTGCCACAGGTATGTGGGACTATCATTATCAACCTTACTTCTTTTGGTACTCACATTATGAACATGTGTAGCATCACGTTCGAGATTCATAAAGAATAAACCATTCACCATAGGAGAATGACCATAAAACATATCTCTCATAAAAATGGAACAACCATTATTCTCAGATTTAAAAGAGTAGCCATCTCGAATTAAACGAGATCCCGATACAATGTTCATGCTCAAAGCTGGCACTAAATAACAATTATTAATGTTTAAAACTAATCCCGAAGGGAGATGCAGAGGTAGCGTGCCGACGGCGATCACATTGACCTTGGAACCATTCCCGACGCCCATCGTCACCTCGTCCTTTGCCAGTTTCCGCTTATTCCGCAGCCCCTGCTTTGAGTTACAAATGTGAGCAACTGCACCGGTATCAAATACCCAGGAGCTACTATGGGCACTAGTAAGGTACACATCAATTACATGTATATCACATATACCTTTTGTTTTGCTGTCCTTCTTATCCGCTAAGTACTTAGGGCAGTTCCGCTTCCAGTGACCGCTTCCCTTGCAATAAAAGCACTCAGTCTCGGGCTTGGGTCCATTCTTTGGCTTCTTCCCGGCAGCTTGCTTGCCGGGCGCGGCAACCTCCTTGCCGTCCTTCTTGAAGTTCTTTTTAACCTTGCCTTTCTTGAACTTAGTGGTTTTATTGACCATCAACACTTGATGTTCCTTCCTGATTTCTACCTCTGCTGATTTCAGCATAGCAAATACTTCAGGAATGGTCTTTTCCATCCCTTGCATATTGAAGTTCATCACAAAGCTCTTGTAGCTTGGTGGAAGCGACTGGAGGATTCTGTCAATGACCGCATCATCCGGGAGATTAACTCCCAGCTGAGTCAAGCGGTTATGCAACCCAGACATAGTGAGTATGTGCTCACTGACAGAACTGTTTTCCTCCATCTTACAGCTGAAGAATTTGTCGGAGACTTCATATCTCTCGACCCGGGCATGAGCTTGGAAAACCATTTTCAGCTCTTCGAACATCTCATATGCTCCATGTCTCTCAAAACGCTTTTGGAGCCCCGGCTCTAGGCTGTAAAGCATGCCGCACTGAACGAGGGAGTAGTCATCGAAACGTGCCTGCCAAGCGTTCATAACATCTTGTTCTGCAGGGAGAACGGGTGCGTCACCAAGCGGTGCTTGTAGGACATAATCTTTCTTGGCAGCTATGAGGATGATCCTCAGGTTCCGGACCCAGTCCGTATAGTTGCTGCCATCGTCTTTCAGCTTAGTTTTCTCTAGGAACATGTTGAAGTTGAGGACTACGTTGGCCATTTGATCTACAAGACATATTGTAAAATATTTAGACTAAGTTCATGATAATTAAGTTCAACTAATCAAATTATTAGTGAACTCCCACTTAGATTAGACATCCCTCCAGTCATCTAAGTATTACATGATCCGAGTTAACTAGACCGTGTCCGATCATCACGTGAGATGGACTAGTCAACATCGGTGAACATCTTCATGTTGATCGTATCTTCTATACGACTCATGCTCGACCTTTTGGTCTTCTGTGTTCCGAGGCCATGTCTGTACATGCTAGGCTCGTCAAGTCAACCTAAGTGTTTGCATGTGTAAATCTGTCTTACACCCGTTGTATGTGAACGTCTGAATAAAACACCCGATCATCACGTGGTGTTTCGAAACAGCGAACTGTCGCAATGGTGCACAGTTAGGGGGAACACTTCTTGAAATTATTGTGAGGGATCATCTTATTTACTACCGTCGTTCTAAGTAAACAAGATGCAAAACATGATAAACATCACATGCAATCAAATAATAAATGTGACATGATATGGCCAATATCACATAGCTCCTTTGATCTCCATCTTGGGGCTCCATGATCATCTTGTCACCAGCTTGACACCATGATCTCCATCATCATGATCTCCATCATCGTGTCTCCATGAAGTTGCTCGCCAACTATTACTTCTACTACTATGGCTAACGCGTTTAGCAATAAAGTAAAGTAATTTACATGGCGTTTCTTGATGACACGCAGGTCATATAAAAGAATAAAGACAACTCCTATGGCTCCTGCCGGTTGTCATACTCATCGACATGCAAGTCGTGATTCCTATTACAATAGCATGAACATCTCATACATCACATATAGATCATTCATCATTCATCACAACTTTGGCCATATCATATCACAAACCACTTGCCGCAAAAACAAGTTAGACGTCCTCTAATTGTTGTTGCAAGTTTTACGTGGCTGAATTAGGGTTCTAGCAAGAACGTTTTCTTACCTACGTTAAAGCCACAACGTGATTTGTCAACTTCTATTTACCCTTCATAAGGACCCTGTTCATCGATTCCGCTCCAACTAAAGTAGGAGAGACAGACACCCGCCAGCCACCTTATGCAACTAGTGCATGTTAGTCGGTGGAACCGGTCTCACGTAAGCGTACGTGTAAGGTTGGTCCGGGCCGCTTCATCCCACAATACCTCTGAAGCAAGAAAGGACTAGTAACGGCAAGAAAGTTGACAAATCTACGCCCACAACAAATTGTGTTCTACTCGCGCAAGAAGAACTACGCATAGACCTATCTCATGATGCCACTGTTGGGGAACGTTGCAGAAAACAAAAATTTTCCTACTCGTTTCACCAAGATCATCTAGGAGTTCATCTAGCAACGAGTGATTAGATGCATCTACATACCTTTGTAGATCGCGCACGGAAGCGTTCAAAAGAACGGTGATGATGTAGTCGTACTCGACGTGATCCAAATCACCGATGACCAGCGCCGAACGGACGGCACCTCCGCGTTCAACACACGTACGGGACGGGAGACGTCTCCTCCTTCTTGATCCAGCAAGGGGAAAGGAGAGGTTGATGAAGATCCAGCAGCACGACGGCGTGGTGGTGGATGCAGGGCGTCACAGCAGCAGGGCTTCGCCGAGACTACGAGGGAGAGACGTAACGGGGGGAGATGGAGGCGCCAGGGGCTGGTGTGAAATCCCTCCTCTCCCCCCCACTATATATAGGGGTGCCAGGGGGGGGGCGCCGGCCCTAGTAGATGAGATCTACTAGGGGGGGCGGCGGCCAAGGGGAGGTTTCCCTCCCCCCCAAGGCACCTAGGGGTGCCTTCCACCACATGGACTCTTCCATGGTGGAAACCCTAGGCGCATGGGCCTATAGGGGCTGGTTCCCTTGGCCCATCTAGGCCAAGGTGCACCCCCTACAGCCCATGTGGCCTCCCAGGACAGGTGGCCCCACCCGGTGGACCCCCGGGACCCTTCCGGTGGTCCCGGTACAATACCGATAACCCCGAAACTTGTCCCGATGCCTGAAATAGCACTTCCTATATATAATTCTTTACCTCCGGACCATTCCGGAACTCCTCGTGACGTCCGGGATCTCATCCGGGACTCCGAACAACATTCGGGTTTCTGCATATACATATCTTCATAACCCTAGCGTCACCGAACCTTAAGTGTGTAGACCCTACGGGTTCGGGAGACAAGCAGACATGACCGAGACGACTCTCCGGTCAATAACCAACAGCGGGATCTGGATACCCATGTTGGCTCCCACATGCTCCACGATGATCTCATCGGATGAACCACGATGTCGAGGATTTAATCAATCCCGTACGCTATTCTCTTTGTCTATCGATATGTTACTTGCCCGAGATTCGATCGTCGGTATCCCAATACCTCGTTCAATCTCGTTACCGGCAAGTCACTTTACTCGTACCGTAATGCATGATCCCGTGACCAGACACTTGGTCACTCTGAGCTCATTATGATGATGCATTACCGAGTGGGCCCAGTGATACCTCTCCGTCATACGGAGTGACAAATCCCAGTCTTGATCCATGTCACCCAACAGACACTTTCGGAGATACCCGTAGTCTACCTTTATAGTCACCCAGTTACGTTGTGACGTTTGGCATACCCAAAGCACTCCTACGGTATCCGGGAGTCACACGATCTCATGGTCAAAGGAATAGATACTTGACATTAGAAAACTCTAGCAAACGAACTATACGATCTTGTGCTATGTTTAGGATTGGGTCTTGTCCATCACATCATTCTCCAATGATGTGACCTCGTTATCAATGACATCCAGTGTCCATAGTCAGGAAACCATGACTATCTGTTGATCAACGAGCTAGTCAACTAGAGGCTCACTAGGGACATGTTGGTGTCTGTTATTCACACATGTATTACGATTTCCGGATAACACAATTATAGCATGAATAAAGACAATTATCATGAACAAGGAAATATAATAATAATGCTTTTATTATTGCCTCTAGAGCATATTTCCAACAGTACCCGGTACAGGTGGGCTTGGGACAGACTAGGCACCATGGCACGGTGTACCAAGCGTAGATCCACCCGTCGAGGTGGGCTTGGGAACCCTGCACACATCATTTGGGGCCGTGAGTGACACCCCGGCCGGATCTCCTTGCAGATGGAACCCGAATAGGCGATAAACCTGGACGAGAGACTTGTGTGGTTAGTCAGGTCGTGGCCGACACCCTCGCTGGGCTTCCGCTTGAAGGTTGCCGAGTACATGTCGTGTAAACGGCGGTAAGTGGTGGGAGCGTGTGTGAAGAAGTACGCCCCTGCAGGGTTAATATGATCTATTCGAATAGCCATGTCCGCGGTAAAGGACTTCTGGGTTGCCTGTACAGTTCATAGACAAGTGAAAGTGGATACTTTAAAATATGCAAGATGAGCGTGAGTGCTATGGCTGGCGTTCTCGTAGGGAGACGGGAGCGGATCCATAGTGGTGTATTGATATGGTGAATATGTGGACTCGTGTGCGCCACCTCAAAAGAGTTACTTGCAGTCGTAGTTCAGGATAGCCACCGAGTCGAAGCTGGCTTGCTGCAGTTAAACCCCACCATCCCCTTTGTTGATAATGATGCATATGTAGTTAGTTCTGATGTAAGTCTTGCTGGGTACATTTGTACTCACGTTGCTTAATTTATGTTTTTGCAGAGAGACTTTAGTCTCGCTAGTAGTACCGCGTGGACTTCGACGTTTAGCTTGTTACCTCAGCTATGATCTTGTGCCCTCGGCAGGATCTGGTAGATAGTCAGGCTTCTCAGCCTTTTTCATTTGTAGATGTCTGTACTCAGACATGTTAAGCTCCCGCTTGTGCTTTAACTTGTATGCTTTGAGTGTTGGGTCATGAGACCCATGTTTGTAATATCTCGCTCCTCGGAGCCTATTGTATAAATACTTGAGTTGTAGAGTCATGTTGTGATGCCATGTTGTATTTGCACATATCGAGCATATTGTGTGTATGTTATTGAAATGCTTTGTATGTGTGGGATCTGACTATCTAGTTGTTTATCCTTAGTAGCCTCTCTTACCGGGAAATGTCTCCTAGTGTTTCCACTGAGCCATGGTAGCTTGCTACTGCTCCGGAACACTTAGGCTGGCCGGCATGTGTCCTTCTTCGTTCCTGTGTCTGTCCCTTCGGGGAAATGTCATGCGGTGTCTACCGGAGTCCTGTTAGCCTACTACAGCCCGGTTTACCGGAGTCCTGCTAGCCCAGTTGCTACAGCTCGGATTCACTCGCTGATGACTGACACGTTCGATGCTGGGTCATGTATGCCTGTTCCTGTAAGTTATTGCCACTTTGGGTTCATGACTAGCCATGTCATCCTGGGTTCTTTGTCATATGGATGCTAGCGGCACTATCATATACGTGAGCCAAAAGGCACAAACGGTCCCGGGCCAGGTAAGGTGGCACCCGTGGGAATACCGTGCGTGAGGCCGCAAAGTGATATGATGTGTTACATGCTAGATCGGTGTGACTTAGGATCGGGGTCCTGACAGCTTTGGTATCAGAGCCTGACTGCCTGTAGGATTACCAAGCCAATTGGTCGAAGTTGAGTCTAGAAATTCTTTAGTTATATAAGGGAATTGATTGTGGGTTGGAACGTAAGGCTCTTTTTACTCCTTATACCTTATGCCCTTCTGATCTGAGTCATCTTGTCTTTCCTACGGGGTTAAGGAACTAGGCTTTCTCCTCTTCTATCAGGATCATGTGTTACTAATCCGTAGACTTATAAGATTGTTGGAATTAAGCCTCTACTCAGTCTCTACTACCTCCGTGTGTTCATAGGTGATCTCGGAACCATGATATTATGATGATCGAGTGGTTATGCCACCATTTTTGTAGCATGTCTCAAATCTTTTTGAGCATTTACAGCCGTTATGCTGTCTGAGTCATCCCAGGTTTCTAAATAGTTGATGCATTTGCAAATCCCTTCTTTCCATTTCCGATGATCCATTGGGCCAGTTTAACCACATTAATCGCTGAGTTGAGGTACTCTATTGCCTCGGAATTTATGTTGGAGCTATTAATATGACCCTAGGTGTCTAGAGGATCATCTAGTAGTCTAGTCATGTTTTGTGATCCCAGTGTGATGACTCTGGCCATCATTCCCGAAAGCATCCCGTGATGCCACTTAGTTTGTAGGCATTTCACTTCTGGGTTTTGAACCCGAGATTCACCTTACTTACTTCATGTTGATAGTAATTGCTAGCTCCCTTAGGTTATTAGTAACCTTTGCGTTAGTCCTCGAGGTCCGTGGTATTTCCTTCTTCCAAATACTATGAACCGTTTATGGCAGAAGTTCTTTGAACCAAAAGATCACAACCAGAGCTCTTGATGAGTTCTCGATTCTATGTTGTGACTCTGCCAGTTCTACCTTTCCGCATGGATTATCCGGAAGAAATATGTCGAACTCGTTCGACATGCTAATCCATGCATCCACAACTCAGAAAATCATATGTTCTTTTGAGTTGTCCCTCTTTAGTTGTATTCTGACCCCCGTCTATCAATTGATAGTCAGGAGTAGTTGTGCCTCGTGTTCATCGATGCCCGTTATTCTTGTGGTCCGTCAAGCCATTCTATTCTAGAGTGACTAGGAGAAACAAACTCCAGTACCTCATCCATATCCAGGATTGGGTCAAAGCAGTTGTACTCCGCAAATCAAAATACTAATCCAATTTTTGTTCTGTTCCACCCTGGAGTGTTACCATCTTTATATTAAGATTATCATGGGAATTGCACACCATCCTACGAATTCTTGATTTAGTGATACTCTCGCCATCATTATTCATTCCTCGGTTTCGTGTTGTCGCAACCGGAATGCCGACAAGTGAACTATGATGTGTGAAGTCAATACTCCTAGCAACCGTGTTGCATGGTAGTTAATGGACAACAATCTCATCCTTAGCGTGTTGATTATTGAATCGTCACCCTAGGGTTGATCGTGCTACCTAGTCCTTACTTCCGGTGCACTTCTCGATCAATGAGTTAGGATTGTGCCAATCCCTCGCTTATTTGAGCATATCATCTTGCCCTGAAAAGCAAGATTGTTCTCGAGCTTAGAAGCATACCGGTGGTTCGTGAGTTTCTGAATATCTTCTCGGAAGTATCACCAGGTTGTCACCTGACCGCTATGTTGAGCTCGTGATCAAGCTGGTTTTCGAAACCACCCTTTCTCCAAGAATCCGTGTTGGATAACCCTGAGCTAGTTGGTTAAGCTAAACAACAACTTGGAGAGTTGGAAGATAAAAGCTTACCTAACTTAGTTCGTTTCAAAGGGATATCCTGGTGTTGGTGTGTTAGTTGAAGAAAGATGATATCTTCATTGATTGGTCCCTGTGATCAGTTGTTGGACCTATTGTCTTATAAAAACTTTGATTTGAGTATGGGCTATCGTCAAATCGAATCAGAACCAACGATGTTCGTAATGTTGTCTTACTCGTGGCTGTCCCTCGAGCATACACCATTATATCTTTTGGTCTGACCAATACTATCACCTTGTTCACATAATGGCGGAATTCCAGTGATATGGAAATTCTGATGAGTTGTTGTTGAGCCCATCAGCAGCATTTTTCTCCTCCATGATTCATGTTGAACATTGAGCTAGTGTTGGAAACTTTATAAGCATTATCTTCATCTCCCGTGCATGAAGCATATGTTCGGATGAAAGAAGTGACTCCCTTTAATTCATGTGCATCTGATGCAAGTTGTCGCCGTGAATTCAAGGAAGTCAATGTTTGTTTCCTTTGGAATCATCCCAAGTTAGTCACACATGTGCAAAGTATACTATGGGTTGGTAGATTAATTACCTCCACTCCACATGTATTCCGTAGCACCCCAAGCCACTGATTGATTTGTTCAAGGAGAAGAAGTTCCTTCATAAGAGCTAATCATATGACTTATGCAAGGACTCCGTTATCCGCGATGATGGTTCCCTACTAGAACTCGGTAGTGTTTTTATTATTAGAGTACCATGTCATCATGTTTGTCTGGGACAGCGTGTTCACACGTGTGTAGCAGAACCAGCTCATGTTTTGGAGCTTGCTATCCTAGTTCATTTCCCGAGAATCTCGCAACGTCATCTCGTCGAATTGTGTTGCAAACTTTCATTTTTCTTCCTAGACTCGATGAGTCTGGAATATCCTGACACCAACCAGATCTGAATCTCAGGTAGATATGATGGTTGGAACATTTCCCAAGAACTATAATATTGGTCCCTCGATAACTGGTAAAGTGGATGTCGTGGCCAGCACCACCCAGCCGAAAGACCTATTATTGTAGTATCTTGATTGAAGAAGTTGGCCACCTTCCCACAAGGACTTCGTAGGATTTACTCCCTAGTTGTGCCTTATGATTTTTGTGTTCCCGAAGTTTGACGTTTTACTTGATGTTCTAGATATCAAACCATTTCAATAAATGGGTATGCTAGCACATCAAGGAGAACATTAGAAGCGGAGTGCTAAATGTCTCTCGGTCGATCATCCAGATTTTGTTTCCTTGGCTCTGCTAAGGTGAAATCTGAGAAGGTGTTATCTTCTTTTGCATCTGCATCATCCATCACCATTCATCATGGTAGTAGGTTGTGTTGCCAGGATCCTTGACACGGATATTGGTAAAACCTTGATGAATATGGAAATGCTCAAAGTTCTTGAGAGCACGCGCAAGTGCTAGTTTTTATCGTCGGCATTAATTGCATAGTGCTCTCAGTTTCCTCGATTATGCTATAACCTTTTCAAATAGTGGACTCACCCTCTACTGTTGAGCTTCTCTCCAGTTACTAAAATTATCACTTGTGTTGTCTTCAACAACGTAATCCACATCATCCATTCTAGTATGAGTATGCCATTCCTTCAAACTCCGCCAATCGATTGCTGTGATTTGCCTTAGGCTGATATAGAGAGTCTCAATGATCTCTATATCAAAGGTAATTCCTTTTGCCACTTAAGGTAATAATCTAGGAATCACCCTCCTCCAGGATGTCCCGCTGTGGCATCATGGCAACTCAACTCCTCGCTACGTTGACAACCGTTCACCACCCTTTTAAGTGTGGAATTGTTGTCTACCTAGTGAACCCTTGTCATTTGTTCCACTCCATCCCTCTAGATGTGTGTTTTGTGTCTCAGCTCGAGTGGTGTTGCTATGCCTCATTCCGCCAGTTGATCCTAAGTTGCTCGATCATCGAGAAGATCAATCCTTCTAGAGTCTCCTTCTCCTCTCGTTGTCATGTTGGCTGGAGTTCTCAGAGCAAGACGACAAGACAAAGATGGTGATTGAATCAACGTTCATTTGAAGTGCAACCTGGATCGGGAAGATTTCGTTAGTTGCGTTTTCCCCTTCATCTTACCCTACGGCTGAATCTCGGGACGAGATTCTTGTTTAGTGGGGGCGAGTTGTCACATCCCTAGTCTGGTATGACCTATACTAGCTAGTCATGTGTGAATCATGTTTAAATTTCATTTAATTCTGAATTGGGGATTAGTGAAACCCTCAAAATCATTTCTGGAAATGACCCAGATAAAAATTGCTCCAAAAAGGTCCAAGAAAATGTTCATGTTGCTCTCTGAAAATATTGGGCAGAGATAAAAATCAAACCAATATTTTTAGGAGCTCATAAGTATTTATTTTGGGCATTTGGAATTAATGCATAATTATTTGCATTGGATATATATATGTTATATATATAATATATGTCCAAAAATTGTGCCACTTGTTGGGGAGCTCTGGAATAATACCACTAGTTCCTACAAAAATTGGCATAAGAAAATAAAATGATTTAGTATTTTTATTAAATCAAAACAAATGTCAGAAAATAGAAAAGAGAAACAAAAACAGAAAAAGCTTAACTGGCGCTTACCTCCCTGTGCAGCCCGTTCCTGTACGGCCTGGCCGGCCAAGTTGGCCAGCCCAGCCCACCTGGCCTCCTCCTGTGTTGTCTTCCTCCCCCTCACCCAAAGCAGCTGCGTGCCCGCGCCACAGCCGGCCGTGGCCACGTCGCCGCCACCTCCTTGTTCCCTTCTCATTGCTCTGGCCTCCCTGGACGTCGCCACGACGCCCCGCGCCTCTCTCCCTCTCTCTCATTCCTCCCCCCTGGTTCTCTCTCTCCCAACCGCCCGAACACGCCCGTCGCCGCCGCTCGCCGTAGCCGTAGCCACCGCGCCCCTTGAGAGCACCTGAGACGTCCCCGAGCTCCGCGCCGTCGTCCTCGTCCTCCCTGTCAAGCCACGCAAGCCGGAGCGCCCCGTGGAGCCGTCACTGCCATCGTCTTCATCATCGGCCGCCGGAGATCGCCACTGACATGCCGTCGCCTCCAAGCCGTCCCCGAGCGCGCTGAGATCACCGAAGGCCTCGCCGTGAGCTCCTCTACCGAACCCCTCTTCTCCCCCTCGTTTTTGCGCCCCGTAGCTCCATCCCCCTTCACGGCCGTAGTTCCTCGCCGCCGTCCATGTCGCCGCTGTCGCCCTGGCCACCGCAGGCCGCAACCGAGCGCGTTACCGTGCTCCTGGTGCCACGAGGGTGCCGCAGAGCCCCTCGGGTGGCCTTCCCGTGCCCTCCAGCCCCTCTGCCGCTCGAGCCCGAGCTCCGGCCGCTGCTGCGAGCTCTGCTCCGGCGAGCTCCGGCGCCCCCGAAACCTCCCACCTGCTTTCCTGGATGCGGACGACGACGGGCTACGCCCCGATGGTCTCCGCGCGTCCAGCCGCCGCTCGTAGCGCAAGTCCGGCGAGTCGCCGCCGCGTTGTTGGTCGCCGCCGGCCAAAACTCTGGCGTGGTGACGTGGCAGCATCATTAGCAGCTAAAGGCGCAACTAATTGAACCCACACCCACTGACATGTAGGCCCCACAGGTCAGTTTGACCCGGCCACGTCACCTGTTGACCTGACCCCACCTGTCGGTGACCCAGACAACACTGTGTGACTGACCAGTGGACCCCACTGGTCAGGTTTGACTTGGTCAGCCGCAGTTGACTTGCTGACGTCACAGTGACGCAGTGCTGATGCAGTTATTCATTTTCTGGATTTAAAATTATTCAAGAAATTCCAGAAAATGATTCAAACTTCAAAAAATCACAGAAATTCAACCGTAGCTCAGAATGAAATAATTTATATATGAAAAATTATCAAAAAAATCCAATCTATCCATCTGTACCATTTTCATGCATGTTAGAACAACTTATAGCTGCTGATTAGCACAAATCATATAAATGGCATTTTAATATCCACATATGGAGTTTGAATTTGAATCTTGGATTCAAACCAACTTCATTTAATCTGGTTGCTAGTTGCATTAGCTCAAACTACAGCATATTGCCATTACATGATCATGCATCATAGTGTGCATTGCATTGATTGTGTTCTTCCTTATTTGCCGGTGTTTGCCCCCTCTCAGTAGACGACGTACCGACGATGAGTTTGATGACACCGATGAAGAACTATATTATCTTCAGAAGTGCCAGGCAAGCAAAACCCCCTTGTTCATTCCGATAAAATCCCAACTCTCTCGCTCCTGCTCTTTTTTTACTGCATTAGAACAACAACGATACAACTGTTATTTGCGGCGGTAGTTGAACCCCTTTATCCTCTGCATGACCTGTCATTGCCACAGTAAATAGATGAAACCCACTAGCATGAGTAGGAGTTGATTGAGACTTGATGTGCCTACTCATTCATGCTTGTTGTCATGCCTGCTATTGCTTAGAGTTGTGTCAGGTCTGATTCATCGGGGATGAATTGGAGGTGTGTGAACATGTCCTATTGTGTGTGAGCTAAGTGTGTGAACACGATTTGGTAAAGGTAGCGGTGAGAGGCCATGTAGGAGTACATGGTGGGTTGTCTCATTGCAGCCGTCCTCAGGAACTGAGTTCTGTGTTTGTGATCCATGACCAGTTACTACCACGCATTGGAATGCTTAAGTGCCCCTCTCGACTTATTAATCAACTCGATCTCTGTCCAGGAGTTGCAACTAGTTTCTGGTGTTTGTAGGTTGTGTTAGTAGTCTACCAAGTGGTACCCGGTACAGGTGGGCTTGGGACAGACTAGGCATCATGGCACGGTGTACCAAGCGTAGATCCACCCGTCGAGGTGGGCTTGGGAACCCTGCACACATCGTTTGGGGCCGTGAGCGACACCCCGGCCGGATCTCCTTGCGGATGGAACCCGAATAGGCGATAAACCTGGACGGGAGACTTGTGTGGTTAGTCAGGTCGTGGCCGACACCCTCGCTGGGCTTCTGCTTGAAGGTTGCCGAGTACATGTCGTGTAAACGGCGGTAAGTGGTGGGAGCGTGTGTGAAGAAGTACACCCCTACAGGGTTAATATGATCTATTCGAATAGCCGTGTCCGCGGTAAAGGACTTCTGGGTTGCCTGTACAGTTCATAGACAAGTGAAAGTGGATACTTTAAAATATGCAAGATAAGCGTGAGTGCTATGGCTGGCGTTCTCGTAGGGAGACGGGAGCGGATCCATAGTGGTGTATTGATATGGTGAATATGTGGACTCGTGTGCGCCACCTCAAAAGAGTTACTTGCAATCGTAGTTCAGGATAGCCACCGAGTCAAAGCTGGCTTGCTGCAGTTAAACCCCACCATCCCCTTTGTTGATAATGATGCATATGTAGTTAGTTCTGATGTAAGTCTTGCTGGGTACATTTGTACTCACGTTGCAGAGAGACTTTAGTCTCGCTAGTAGTACCGCGTGGACTTCGACGTTTAGCTTGTTACCTCAGCTATGATCTTGTGCCCTCGGCAGGATCTGGTAGATAGTCAGGCTTCTCAGCCTTTTTCAATTGTAGATGTCTGTACTCAGACATGTTAAGCTTCCGCTTGTGCTTTAACTTGTATGCTCTGAGTGTTGGGTCATGAGACCCATGTTTGTAATATCTCGCTCCTCGGAGCCTATTGAATAAATACTTGAGTTGTAGAGTCATGTTGTGATGCCATGTTGTATTTGCACATATCGAGCATATTGTGTGTATGTTATTGAAATGCTTGGTATGTGTGGGATCTAACTATCTAGTTGTTTATCCTTAGTAGCCTCTCTTATCGGGAAATGTCTCCTAGTGTTTCCACTGAGCCATGGTAGCTTGCTACTGCTCCGGAACACTTAGGCTGGCCGGCATGTGTCCTTCTTGGTTCCTGTGTCTGTCACTTCGGGGAAATGTCACGCGGTGTCTACCGGAGTCCTGTTAGCCTGCTATAGCCCGGTTTACCGGAGTCTTGCTAGCCCAGTTGCTACAGCCCGGATTCACTCGCTGATGACCGACACGTTCGATGCTGGGTCATGTATGCCTGTTCCTGTAAGTTAGTGCCACTTTGGGTTCACGACTAGCCATGTCAGCCCGGGTTCTTTGTCATATGGATGCTAGCGGCACTATCATATACGTGAGCCAAAAGGCGCAAACGGTCCCGGGCCAGGTAAGGTGGCACCCGTGGGAATACCGTGCATGAGGCCGCAAAGTGATATGATGTGTTACATGCTAGATCGGTGTGACTTAGGATCGGGGTCCTGACATTATTATTGCCTCTAGGGAATATTTCTTTCATTAGTGCCCAGTGCCAGTTGCTGTTTTTGGCTTGTTTTTTTACTTTGCAGAACTAAATATCAAATGAAGTCCAAATGCCACGAACTTTTTGGAGATTTTTTCTGGCAATAAGAGACCCTGGAAGCCTTGGGAAGGAACAAGAAGATGAAGGAGTGGACCACTAGGCACCATGGCGCACCATGGTACCTAGTAGGGCCCACAAACCTCCATTTGATCTAACTCCACCTCTATAAATTTTCTATAATCAGGAAACCTACCAGGGAGTCTACAAAATATATTTGCCGTCGCTGCAAGCCTCTGTCCTTGAGAGATCCCATCTAGGGACCCTTTCTAGCACTCCGCCGAAGGGGGAATCAATCACGGAGGGGCTCTACATCAACCTTGCCTGCCGTTCGATGATGCGTGAGTAGTTTACTACAGACCTATGGGTCCATAGTTAGTAGCTAGATGGCTTCTTCTCTCTTTTTGATCTTCAATACAATGTTCTCCTTGGTGTTCTTGGAGATCTATTTGATGGAATGACTTTTTGTGGCGTGTATGTTGGGATCCGATGAATCGTGAGTTTATGATTAGATCTATCCATGAATATTATTTGAGTTTTCTCTCAACTCTTTTATGCATGGTTAATATAGCTTCATATTTATTCTCTGATTTATTGGTTTGGTTTGGCCAACTAGATTGATTTATCTTGCCATGAGAAGAGGTGCTTTGTACTGGGTTCGATCTTGCGGTGCTCAAACCCATTGATAGAAAGGGACATGACACATATTAATCATTGCTATTAAGGGTAAAAGGATGGGGTTTATTCGTACATGAGTTTATCTTGTCTACATCATTTTATCTTGCTTAAAGCATTACTCCATTTTTCCATGAACTTAATACACTAGATGCATGCTGGATAACGGTCGATGTGCGGAGTAATAGTAGTAGATGCAGAATCGTTTCGGCCTACTAATTTCGGACGTGATGCCTATGTATGATCATTGCCTTGGATATCATCATAATTATTTTCTTTTCTATGAATTGCCCAACAATAATTTGTTTACCCACTGTATGCAATTTTCTCGAGAGAAGCCTCTAGTGAAAACTATGGCCCCTGGGTCTATGTTTTATCATATATTAAATTAAAAAAATACCTTGTTGCAATTTTATTTTATTTATTTTATTTTGTATTTTTCTGAGATCTATCTATAAAAAACTATACAATTTAATCTTGCTCGTAACCGTTGAGGGATTTACAACCACTCTACGCATTGGGTTGCAAGTATTTGTTGTTTGTGTGTAGGTGTTGTTTACCTAGTGTTGCTTGGTTCTACTATTGGATTGATAACCTTGGTTTCATAACTGAGGAAAATACTTATCTCTACTATACTGCATCATCCTCTCTTCTTCGAGGAAATCCCAACATAGCTAACAAGTAGCAGGAAGAATTTCTGGCGCCGTTGCCGAGGAGACATCATCAACATCTATCAAGTACCTACACATAAACTTTCATCTCCTTGAATTTACTTTATTTGCCATTTGCCTCACATTTTCATCTCCCCCACATTAAAAAGTTTTACAAAAATACAATTTTTTTCTGTTCGCCTTTTTCTTGTTTGATCTTTTGCTTGCTTGGTATCTTGTTTCCGTAGTCACGATGTCACAAGAAAATTCAAAATTGTATGATTTTTCTAATACTAATAATAATTATTTTATTAGTACTCCGATTTCTCCTCCTACCGCTAGTGCGGAGTCGTATGATATTAATGCCTCTTTATTGAATCTTGTCATGAAAGAAATTTTTTCCGGTAATCCTAATGAGGATGCTGCGTCCCATCTAAACACTTTCGCAGAGTTGTGTGGTATGCAAAAGAAAAAAGATATCGACAATGATATTGTGAAATTAAAATTATTCCCCTTCTGTTTGCGTGCAAAAATTTGGTTTTCATCTTTACCATGAAATTGTATTGATTCTTGGGATAAGTGTAAAGATGCTTTTATTACTAAGTATTTTCCTCCCGCAAAAATTATTTCCCTTAGAAATGAAATTATGAATTTCAAGCAACTTCAGCATGAACATGTTGCACAATCATGGGAAAGGATGAAACTAATGATAAGAAATTGGCCTACTCATGGTTTAAATCTGTGGATGATCATACAAAATTTTATGCGTCATTCAATTTTGTCTCTAGAAATCTTTTAGATTCCACCGCTGGTGGTACTTTTATGTAGATTACTTTGGGTGAAGTTACTATATTACTTGATAATATCATGAAAAGTTATTCACAATGGCATACTGAAAGAGCACCAACTAGTAAAAAAGTGAATTCTATTGAAGAAATGAGTACTTTGAGTGATAAAGTTGATGCACTTATGAAATTGGTTGCTAGTAAAAATTCTCCTATTGATCTTAATGATGTGCCTTTGTATACTTTAATTGAGCAAAATAATGATCTCGTAGATGTAAATTTTGTCTCGTGAAACAATTTATAGCAATGCTTATAGAGGCAATTTTAATCCTATGTCGTTTCCTAGAAATTCATCTAACAATTATAGCAATTTCTATGGTAATACCTATAATAATTGTTGGGGAACGTAGCATGCAATTTCAAAAAAATTCCTACGCTCATGCAAGATCTATCTAGGAGATGCATAGCAACGAGAGGGGGAGAGTGTGTCTATGTACCCTCCTAGATCGAAAGTGGAAGCGTTTGACAACACGGTTGTTGTAGTCGAACTTCTTCTCATTCTGACCGATCAAGCACCGAACATACGACACCTCCGAGTTCTGCACACGTTCGGCTCGATGACGTCCCTCAAACTCTTGATCCAGCAAAGTGTCGAGGAAGTAAATGAGTTTCGTCAATACGACAACGTGGTGACGGTGATGGTGAAGTTATCCACGTAGGGCTTCGCCTAAGCACCGCGAGAATATGACTGAGGGTGTAATCTGTGGAGGGGGGCGCCGCACATGGCTAACAGATATTGTCGTGTGTTCTAGGTGCCCCCTCCCCATGTATATATAGGTGGGAGAGGGAGGGGAGCAGCAATGGGCAGCCCAAGTAGGAGGAATCCTACTTGGGCGCCTCCCCCAATTCGGCCTCCCCCCTTATTCACCGAAGGGGAAAGGAAGGAGGAGGAAGGAGGGAAGGAAGGGGGAGGCCGAATCCCTTACCCTTCCTTTCTCTCTCCCCCTCTTTCCTTCCCCTCAGGTGCGGCCCATATGGGGGGGGGGGCGCAGCAGCCCCTGCTGGCTGCTGTGTTTCCCCACTTGGCCAATTAGGCCAATATCTTTGCCGAGGGGTGCCCAAAACCCCTTCCGATGACCCGATATGTACCCGGTACCCTCCGGAACACTTCTGGTGTCCTAATACTATGGTCCTATATATCAATCTTTACCTCTCGACCATTTGAGACTCCTCCTCATGTGTGTGATCTCATCCGGGACTCCGAACAACATCCGGTCACCAAATCACATAACTCATATAATACAAAATCGTCATCGAACGTTAAGCGTGTGGACCCTACGGGTTCAAGAACTATGTAGACGAGACACCTCTTCGGTCAATAACCAATAGCAGAACCTAGATGCTCATATTGGATCCCACATATTCTACAAAGATCTTTATCAGTCGAACCGTTATGACAACATACGTTATTCCCCTTGTCATCGATATGTTACTTGCCCGAGAATTGATCATCGGTGTCTCCATACCTAGTTCAATCTCATTACCGGCAAGTCTCTTTACTCGTTCCATAATGCATCATCCTGCAACTAACTCATTAGTCACTTTGCTTGCAAGGCTTCTTATGATGTGCATTACCGAGAGGGCCCAGAGATACCTCTCCGATACTCGGAGTGACAAATCCTAATCTCGATCTATGCCAACCCAACAAACACCTTCGAAGATACCTGCAGAGCATCTTTATAATCACCCAGTTACGTTGTGATGTTTGATAGCACACAAGGCATTCCTCCGGTATCTGGGAGTTGCATAATCTCATAGTCGGAGGAATATGTATTTGACATGAAGAAAGCAATAACATTAAAACTGAACGATCATAATGCTAAGCTAATGAATGGGTCTTGTCCATCACACCATTCTCCTAATGATGTGATCCCGTTTATCAAATGATAACACATGTCTATGGTTAGGAAACTTAACCATCTCTGATCTACGAGATAGTCTAGTAGAGGCTTACTAGGGACACGGTATTTTGTCTATGTATCCACACATGTATCAAGTTTCCGGTTAATACAATTCTAGCATTAATAATAAACATTTATCATGAAATAAGGAAATATAAAATAACAACTTTATTATTGCCTCCAGGGCATATTTCCTTCAGTCTCCCACTTGCTCTAGAGTCAATAATCTAGTTCACATCGCCATGTGATTTAACACCAATAGTTCACATCTTATGTGATTAACACCCATAGTTCACATTGCCATGTGACCAACACCCATAGGGTTTACTAGAGTCAAAAATCTAGTTCACATCTCTATGTGATTAACACCCAAAGAGTACTTAGGTGTGATCATGTTTTGCTTGTGAGAGAGGTTTAGTCAACGAGTCTGCCACATTCAGATCCGTATGTATTTTGCAAATTTCTATGTCTACAATGCTCTGCATGGAGCTACTCTAGCTTTCAATATGTATCCAGATTGAAACTCAGAGTCATCTGGATCAGTGTAAAAGCTTGCATCAATGTAACTCTTTACGACGAACTCTTTATCACTTCCATAATCGAGAAACATTTCCTTAGTCCTCTCTAAGGATAATTTTGACCGTTGTTCAGTGACCTATTCTGAGATCACTATTGCACCCCCATGCCAAACTCATGGCAAGGTACACAACAGGTTTGGTACACAGCATGGCATACTTTATAGAACCTATAGGGAATGAATTTCATTCTCTCTCTATCTTCTGCCGTCGTCGGGCTTTGAGTCTTACTCAACTTTACACCTTGTCATATAGGCAAGAACTCCTTTGATTGATCCATTTTGAACTCCTTCAAAATCTTGTCAAGGTTGTACTCATTGAAAATATGTAAGCAGCTTCACTGAGGTCTTCCATTGAAAAATTCTTATTCAAGTATCCTTTCAGGCTATCCAAAAATTCTATATCATTTCCAATCAACAATATGTCATCCACATATAATATCAGAAATGCTACACAGCTCAAGCTCCCACTCACTTTCTTGTAAATACAGGCTTCACTATAAGACTGTATAAAACAATATGCTTTGATCACCTCATCAAAGCGTATATTCCAACTCCGAGATGCTTGCACCAGTCCATTGATGGATCGCTGGAGCTTGCACACTTTGTTAGCACCTTTAGGATCAACAAAACCTCCCGTTGCATCTGAAAGGGCTAGTTATCGACTAGAGGGGGGGGGGGTGAATAGGCGATTTTTATGAAAGTCTTCAAAACATGGGAGTTTCGAAGACAAATGATAGAAATGATACTATTCGTATGCAGCGGAAGGTAGACTACACTAGACAAGCCATTGTCAAGTATTCAATGAAGTGAAAGCACGAAGACTATCAGCAGCTAGGTAGTAAGGATCAAGATGGAAGATGGTATGAAGCCAATCAGACCAAATAGTCACACAGAGAAGTCAAACAGATAATGCAAGCAAGCAATGACTTCATGAAGACAAACTGTAAGTAAAGAGAAGTGAGAGATAGAACCAGTCGCTTGGAGGAGTCATAGATTTGTTTGACCAGTTCCAGTTGCTGTGACAACTGTACGTCTGGTTAGGGAGGCTGAGATTCAACTCAGAAGACCGCGTCTTCACCTTATTCCCCTTGATCTAAGGACACCTAGTCCCCGCCCAATCACTCAGGTAAGTCTTCAAGGTAGACTTCCAGACCTTCACAGACTTTGTTCACCGGCAATCCACAATGACTCTTGGATGCTCAGAACGTGACGCCTAACCGGCTGGAGGATTCATAGTCCTCAAGTGTAACAAGTCTTTAGATCACGCGGACAGAAAGACTTCAGTGATGCCAAACACTCTTTGGGCTCTGGGTGGTATGGGCTTTGTCCTTGCAACGATTCTCTCTCAAAAGCTTCGGAGGTGGGTTGCTCTCAAATGACAAAAGCCGTGTACTAACTCTGAGCAGCCACCAATTTATGGTGTAGGGGGTGGGCTATTTATAGCCACTGGGCAACCCGGCCTGATTTGTCTGAAATGACCCTGGGTCACTAAGGAACTGACACGTGTTCCAACGATCAGATTTCAAACACATGTGGCAGCTTGACTTTGGCTACAAGTAAAGCTGACTCATCCGACTCTGGATAAGATTTGCTCTCATTGTCTTTGCTCGAAGACATATGATTTGGTTGAGCATCACTTCAGTCGCTCTGACTTTGTTCACTTGGACCCCACTTAATAGTGCAGTGGTTCCTATGACTCAACAAAGAAGAAAGGAAACAACGAAACAGCTAAGTCTTCGTGCTCCATAGTCTTCATGCGATGTCTTCTCATGTCATAGTCTTCAACGTGAATAGCTTCACAGACCACCATTGTCTATAATGTCTTCACACATTTTTAGGGGTCATCTCCGGTAGGTAAACCGAATCAATGAGGGACTACTACCTGTGTTATCCTGCAATTCTCACAAACACATTAGTCCCTCAACCAGGTTTGTCGTCAATACTCCAAAACCAACTAGGGGTGGCACTAGATGCACTTACAATCTCCCCCTTTTTGGTGATTGATGAAAAACTGGTTGAAGTTTTCAACGGGGATAAAAGTATGTGAAATTGAAAGGATTAAGATATTGTCTCCATTGATAATGTAAAGGCTCCCCCTGAAGATGTGCATATAACTGTTTTGCGTTGGAATGCAAATGCACATGGCAGGTTGTACTTGTGGAGATCCTCTTCACCATATGAAGATAATTCATCATGCATGAACAGATATACAATAATAATGACATGCATAATGAAAAATGGACGTCTGCGGAATGGCTTCATGCGGGATTTATCATCGCATCACAGAATATCAGAGAAAGTAGTAGACGACCATCAAGTTTTAAGTGTTACAACCCAAAGAACCAAATGTATCAAAAACGAGAGTTGTAAACACTTGGCAAAAATATAGCAACCACCCATATGGACCTGCTTGAAGACTATCAACATATGCTTCTCCCCGTTTTGTCAGTAAGGACCAAAAGGTTTGAAGACATAGTCTCTACTCGTTCCCATGAGGAGTAGGTGAGGCAGCAGGGTCGTTGTTGAGGTTTGGTGGTGCAGAAGAACTTGGTGCAGTGTCGATACGTGCCGAAGGTGGAGGTGGTGAAGTAGCATCATCGGCATCATCAAGAACTCTGGCATTTGCAGTTGCTGCAGAGGAGGAGTACTCTGAATCTTCAAGGTATGGGGTGCGACGTAAGACATCATTCCTGGGTGGAGTTGTGTCGAACTTGAATCTTTCTGTGAAGCCATCGTCTTGAAGATCAGCTTCAGCACTGAGCGACGTCAAACTCTTCCATGCCCTCCGACTAGTTTCATGAGTGACAAAGGCATTCTTGGTGGCAAGGTTGCAAATGCGATTGACATCCACCAAGAGGCTTTGCATCTGACGCTTTATCCCAAAATGATGCGTGTCGTGTTTTTGATGCAAGGCCACGAGAAGCTCTCGGTCATTGAGCACACGAGATCGCTTTCGTGGCCTTTGAGCAATAGTGCTTTCTGTGGCTTCAGTACGAGCACGACGAGTATTGCCAGCAAGCGGATAAACACGAGCAGCAACTTGAATGCCTTTAACATGCTGAGAAAAACTTTGATGATCGGCATTGTGAAGATATATTGCCTCCTTGGCAGGCTCTGGGTATATGGCTTCGACTGACATATCAACCTTTGGTAGGAATATCAGATGGTTGCGTGCAGAGGGCTGATAGTTGACAGCGGAGTGAAGCTTGATCAGATGCATTACCCATGGAGCATAGAATTTCAGACCAAATATGTCTGAGCCAGATGCAGCAAATTGACGAATGAAGAAATTTTGAGTATTCAAGCTGATGCTATAGAGTAGAAGACCAAGGTCTTCATTGCACCATCAAGCTTTGCTGAGGAAGAATGTCCTTTGATGGGCCATAGAGTTTTCCTGACAATGTGATAGATGGTGCGGGGTAGATACTCTAGGTCTTCAACAAGGAATTCCTTGGGATACTCAGCGTCCAGCGGCAATGGCTTCATCATACTCAACATTTGGCTCATATTGGGTTCTGGCTTCTGAAAGATGCTGTAACACCCACGATGCGGCTATATCTCCCACGTGTCGAAGCACGACTTAGAGGCATAACCGCATGGTGGTCTTGTCGCAAGAAGGGTCATCTTCACACAATCCCATGTAATGAACAAGAATGGGATAAGAGAGTTGGCTTACAATCGCCACTTCACACAATACATAATTAAGATCATACATCATTCAAATACACTCATAGACCAGCTACGGTCAAATTCAAAAGAAAAGAAGACAACCCAAATGCTAGATCCCCGATCGTCCCGACTGGGCTCCTCTACTGATCATCTGGAAACGATACATAGTAATGGCCAAGGTCCTCGTCAAACTCCCACTTCAGCTCAGTTGTGCCATCTGTGCTGGTATCCTCGGCACCTGCATCTGTTTTGGTAGAATCTGTGAGTCACGAGGACTCAGCCATCTCACACCCGCGAGATCAAGACTATTTAAGCTCATAGGTAGGAAAAGGGGTAATATGGTGGAGCTGCAGTAAGCACTAAGCATATATGGTGGCTAACATACGCAAGTGAGAGCGAGAAGAGAAGCCACGCATCGGTCGAGAAGCTAGAAGCGATCAAGAAGTGATCCTGAAACTACTTACGTCAAACATAACTCAAACCGTGTTCACTTCCCGGACTCCGCCGAGAAGAGACCATCACGGCTACACACACAGTTGATGTATTTTATTGAAGTCAAGTGTCAAGTTATCTACAACCGGACATTAACAAATTCCCTTCTGCCTCATAACCGCGGGCACGACTTTTGAAAGATAATATACCCTGCAGGGGTGTCCCAACTCAGCCCATCACAAGCTCTCACGGTCAACGAAGGATATACCTTCTCCCGGGAAGACCCGATCAGCCTCGGAATCCCGGTTCGCAAGACATTTAGACAATGGTAAAACAAGACCAGCAAGACCACCCGTTGTGCCGACAAATCCAGATAGGAGCTGCACATATGTCGTTCTCAGGGCACACTGGATAAGCTAAGCGTACAGGTACCGACGTAATCCAAGTTGCCAAGGAATGGTCCCGCACGGTGCTCTAGTTTGGACCAACACTCGGAGGAGCACTGGCCTGGGGGGTAAATAAAGATGACCCTCGGGCTCGCGAAAACCCAAGGGAAAAAGGCTTAGGTGGCAAATGGTAAAACCAAGTTTGGGCCTTGCTGGAGGAGTTTTACTCAAAGCGATCTGTCAAGGGGGTCCCATAAATCACCCAACCGTGTAAGGAACGCAAAATCAAGGAACATAACACCGGTATGACGGAAACTAGGGCGGCAAGAGTGGAACAAGTCACCAGGCATAAGGCCGAGCCTTCCACCCTTTACCCAGAATATAAGGTGCATTAATTAAACAGGAGATATTGTGATATCCCAAAATATCCATGTTCCGACCAGGTACAAACATCATCTTCACCTACAACTAGCAACGCTATAAGAGGGGCTGAGCAAAAGCGGGGACATAGCCAAACAACGGTTTTCTAGGACAAGATGGTTAGAGGTTTTACATGGCAATAGGGAGGCATGATAAACAAAGGCAGGTAGAGCTAACATAGCGATAGAGCGAGTACTAGCAAGCAAAGATAGAAGTGATATCGAAGGTATGGTCATCTTGCCTACAAGGTTCTCAGAGTTGTCGAAGCCTTGATCCTCGTAAGCGTTCTCAACAGGTTCCTCGTGCACGTACTCGTCTCCCGGCTCTACCCAAAGCAAGAACACAAGCAATGGAACACAATAAATCACGGTGCAATGCACAAGCAACATGATGCAATACATGTCATGATATGCGAGATGTGATATGCAATGCGTATGCATGCTCTGGAAGGGAAAATGATGAACAAGGCATCAACTTGGCAAACCAAGTATGCCGCTGGAAAGATGAGATGATTTCGGTTGAAATCGATATAAGGATCACCGGAAACGGATGCACGGTTTGCAAATGGCAAGCAAGGCAAGAATGGCACAAAGCTGCAATTAACAGCACGATGCTACTTAGCATGCAACAAGAAACTATGCTACAGCACCCCAACATAAAAACAAAACATATGGCAGTGATCTACAGGATATGCTTAACAAAAGAGGAACATTGACCTACGGCTAAATCACATCATAACAGGTTCAAACAAGCATGGTGAAAGTGCAAAAAATATCAGGTTGGACATGGCATAAACAACATCACGAAGCAATGTTCAGAGCAAGTTATCAACATGCTACAAGAACTTATAATAGCAAAACAAGGCATGGCATGAATCTACTCAAATCATAGATCACAAGTCCCTTACTGACCATAAGCCAAAAAGGATCAGAAAATATGATGGCACCCATGTAAACATAACAAGTTTCGTTAACAGATTCAGCAAACAGGGCATGGCATTGACAGATTTATGAAGGCACCTTCGTGAGCTCGATGCGCTCACTACAGAGCACTTCATGATAAAATAAGCATACATCCATCAAGAAGACATGGCATAGAAGCTATACATGGCAAGAACAACATCATAGCATACACGGATCAACTACAACAACCTTGGCAAAATTGAATAACTTGTAAACAATCTGCCAGGAAACATTTTGAAGCAAAAGTAGAGCACGCAAATGGCATGCTAGACTACTCCATAATTGCATCCAGGGGCATGGATGGATAGAGCATAACCATATGTTCAAAACACCCTTACTGAAGTATCTCAAAATATGCATGGATCTCTCTGTAGCATCAAGTTTACATGCCATGAAAATAACAGCAGAACAGGGACTAAAATCAGCAATATCACGAAGCCTAGTTTGCATGCTTGTGCTAGTCACCACATTGATCACAAAAATACATGGTAAGCACCTCTGTAAAGATGGCATGGCATAGTTCAAAACACATGTGGGGATCAAGTACCTAGGATGCACACATCAATCATGGCAAAAATGACAAAAGTGCAGGTTCTGATAAGAATCTAAAACTGACATTATGAAGCACTCTTCCAACAACATTTCAGGCATCAAGATGACCTCAAATGGAAATGATGCAATGATACGAAATGATGTACTCTTCGAGGCGAACAATTAGGTATGCTACATGCCCAAAACGGAGCCACGGGTGCAAAGTTGTGGGGCGATCAACATGCAACAAAAATTAATGACAGATAAGGACTTGGGGATTTTCGGGGGAGAAGTCAACCAGAGGTCAGATCGGATCTGGCTCGCGGACGTCGAGGCGGCCGGAGACACTCGCCGGAGCAGGGCCGGTGGAGGAGAGGAAGGAGAGGCGGCGGCGCGGTCGGAGGCGGGGCCGGACG